>NW_027452175.1:0-30663 GCF_964194025.1 Convolutriloba macropyga
CTTTGTGTTAAAACAAAGCAACTTTACAAAAAAGAGCAATTCTAAGATATTCATTTTTAAAATATCCTGTTTTTGCACAAAATCGAAAAATAGAAGAGATCGAATCCTCCAAAAAAGTCTGACCTATTTATAAATTTAGCATAATTTTACGCTTTAAAGCACGTTGCTTTTATTGCAAAAAGTTTTTCAACTACCTTTTTGAAAATCTTTTGTTCGGCATGTAATCATGTTAGTTCTTCAATTATTTTTTTTCTTTGTTTTTGTATTTTGTACTATCAATTGTTCTCGATATACTAGTTCTACTCATCTCCTACTGATTTAACCTTAGTTATATGAAAAACTGCAGTGAGGTTACAGTAGTCAGTCGAAACAGAAAACAAATCAATTCGGTCTCAATTTTAATAGAAAACTATATAAATAAATCAAAAATATTAATTTTTGGCTGCTATGTATGAATTATGTTTTTAATGTTTTTAGCTACGTTTTCAGCTGGTAAAAAACAAGCCACTGTTGCAAGATTCCGTGGAAAAAATGATGTGAACTATAGCAGAAAAAAACTAGATTAAAAAATTTTTCAAAATTTTGATTTTTCCTTTCCGAAGACCGTTGATCGTTATGGGTTCTCGCATTCATGACTTGAAATTTTTAATTTCCGCGTTAAAAAAAGGATAAAGTTGAAAAAGGGGGAAAAGAGCTCTATAAAAATTGTTATGACATGAATCCTTACATTTCCGGTTTACACTTATGCGCTCTGTTCAGTATTTCCATGTGAACAGTCCGTTGCTGAAATCAAAGTTAGGCAATGTAGAAGCCTCACTAATTGAGATTTCTGCCTTCGAGGACAAATATCCCAGACGCTTTTGACACTCAGGAAGGAAAGGCCATTTTAATCTGTCGAAGGTGCATTTTCGTTCACATCAAAGTTTGAAAACAAAAATGGTCACATATTTACACTCTTTAGTTTTGATAGCATTAGTGCAAAGTAGAGAATTGCAATTTTTCACATGCTGATTTAAATGAGATAAGATATCAACTTCCCCCTTTAAAATCACCCCCCCCCCCGCATCTCTACTCTTGTTTCCCCAATTTATACAGTTACCGCTCTTATTCATTTCCTCTCTCTCAATTCTTCCCTGCCCTTTTTCTTTTGGTCTCCACTCTAAGTACTACCTGTGCCCCGAGGGATCGTGGGTTCTTCAATGCTCAAGTGCAATTGTTGTACATCAACAGATTAGAAAGGGCCTTAACTAGCCGCGATTATTTTAGCCCAGCCTTACTTACCGTCCAAAAGTTACCCCCTATCACGTTAACAAAAAGACCCGGGACTTCAGACTTCAAAATTGCAGTTAGCATTTTTCAGCCATGGTATGGTGGGTATGTAGGCTACTGTTTATATATATTGTTGTAAGTTGAGAAAAATTGGACTGGTTATAATTTATAACTATTTATAACTATGTTTATAACAGCATCACCTGCTGGCCACGGCGACCTTTCAAGTTGCTGCCCAAAGTTAGAGTGCTCTACCCTGCCCACCGTTTAACAACCCCCACCCCATTTACCCACACCCACACTCTAATCGACCACCCTATCCGTGGTCATGCTACCCTCATCCATGCGCGTTGTATGTTGCGTTGTAACCCCCAAGTGGGGATGTGACATATATTTCTGCATTTCTACACAGGAACCCTACCTTGTAACATACAGACAACAACCCCAACCCTCTCCCCCTCCCTCAGTTTCCCCTTTGAAAAGGTGCCCTGATTAGATTAACCAGCGTTCTCCTCTGAACTCACAATCACGGCTGCCAGAGTCGATTAACTCGATCGGCGGCTAGTTCGCTATTGACATATCATTATTGTTGTTTGTTGCTCCTTTGATTTTATCGACTGCTCCCCTCTTTAATTCTTTCCCATTCCCAACAAACCGACCACACCACGTAAAACAATCTAAGCTAAGACTTTTTAATTCTCTTTGCTATGATGCTGAATCTACCCCTCCCCCACCCACGAATAAGCGCACTTCTACAAGAATGAAATGCAAGTACCATTAACAAATTCACTTTCCGCCCAAGTTCTAACGTTTTCAAGTTTTTTTTTCTGTATCCTTGTTTCCTCATATAGAAAAAAAACTGCGTCATTCAAATTTTTGAGATTTTCAACTGTTCTTTTTATTGATAGCTTAAATAGCTTGAAAATACCATCTTATTCGCTTGCGTTTTAAAGCACACATTCATTTACATGAAACCCTTTTTCTATGTTTCAACACAGCACAATAACTTTCAACTCATTAGCCTTGCGATTTTTGCGGATGTATAACCGACCGGTTATCTGTTAGCTATAAGTAACCAGGAAGTTATAACACGTAGTTTATCAAAAACCACAGTAATAAACGGCGTTTATAACAAAAATCTAGATCTGCGTTTACCTGTTTTTGTCTCACTGTGCGGTTTTAATCTGCAGAATTAGGCGATTTAATCCCATTTGAGGTCGAAACTAACTCTCTATTGTGTATTCGTGACAAGTCAACAATAAACATTTGTTTCCCTAATTTCTTTCCTCCTCAATTTTTTCTTTTCCTTTTATAGCTCAAGCTATTGTTGAAATGCTGATATATGTATTACCGCCTATATCACATTTGTTCACGAATTTTGCCAACTTCGTCCGCATTAATGGCTGAAGAATATTTGCATATAGCCATTTTCGCCTATCTTGAGAAATTTGATACCGTCAACTTATTGAGTTACAATAGATTTTGTACGACGAAAAATTAGTGGAATTCTTATTGTCTAAATTTAGTAAAATCAAATTTGTCTGGTGGAATTTTCAGGCCGAAAAGAGAATAATCAATTTTGTGCAAGGTTGAGACATCGCAAAATTAATTTCAATGCACCTACAATGAACGCCTATTTTAGAATTTAGCCGTTCATCCAGTTTAGTTGGCATTTTGTTTTCTACCAGCGGTAAGCCAATTTGTTTTATAATTATTTCTAAATATACTACCAAAAACCATTATGGCAAAGTAAAGTAATAATTCGTCACCTTAGTTTAGCTTCGAAGTTTGAAGCATATGCTCTCAATTTTATGCATTGAAAAATATATAAGTAAAAATTGTTTGACATTCTAAGTACAACTTGCAAAATTTTGTGATAGCTATCAAGACTGTCAATCTAATAGAAAAGTGAGACAAATTAGGAGTCATAACTCACTAGCTATTGTAATAAATGATCAGACCCAAAAAATAGGGTTGGAAATTTCATGAGAGTCGGGCTGTTTTTGCTTAGTCTTTGTCTTTTTTGACTGACCCAAACACAATGCGCTGAGAAACAAAAGTATGGTAGAAAAGCTCTCAAAAAGTTAAAGTTGGCGAAGTGATTGATGATTTCTGTAGTGATCGATAACTGTTTTCTGATGCAAAAAAACACGCTCAGAAAAAATAATAATTTTGTTTCTGCAAACTTGTTGTGGAGCAGCATTAGGCTTTTAGTCTGCAGTGCATAAACAGTAGCCTGTTCTCAGCTTTCTATTATTCCCCACATCTAAGATTGTTCATTTTGAGCATAAAGACCCTTAGCACCTTTTTTATAGCTGTTTTATATTGAAGTATACGTTTTTCGACTGTTTTTTTCCTAATAAACTGATGAAAACCTATTTGGTAACATTGGATTAATTGAGTCCGAAATTGTTACAAAATAGTGCAATGCAGAAACCTCTCGTTTCCTACATTTCCCAAAAAACATCCCAGAATGAAGAAGAAAGAAAAAATTCCGTGAAAAGTGAAAAAAGAACAGATCTAAAAATGAAAAATTTTACGGTTTAAATTTTCCATATACGAGCAGAATTCAATACGACATAATAAAGTAACCACTATTTGTCCATGTTATGTCTTTTTTAGAGAAAATTGTCCAATTTATCGTATGATAGAAATAGGAAACCTAATATTTTGACATAATCTGTTTTTAATACGGTTTCAGAGCCGCATCAAAAGACATTTAATGCTCTCCGAAAAGATCGGTTTTTCAAACCGAGATGGACGATCAGTCAATTAGTTTTGAGGTTCTGAAGTAATGGTACACATAAAAATATAGCTACGTGTTCCTTTTCTTCTGTTTAATTATTGAATGTTTCTTGGAACATTCTCCATAGCTCTTGACCAAAAAGAGCACAAAATGTACCGATTTTTCGAAAACGTCAGTCTGTTTGAAAGTTTTCGAATTTCTACAAATGCTAACAAGAATCCTTCATCTGCAGCCAAAGGCAACATTTCTTCTTAATTAGAATTCAAAATCCAACTTTCAATCGATCCAAAAACCAAAGTTGATTGTACAAGGTGATAATGAAAGCCAATTTTTGTTAGTGCATTGCAGCAAAAAATCATCTAATGTACAATTTTTGCTGGTTCGATAGTTCATGCAACTATTTGATGCAGCTTTTTTCAGGTCATTGATAGTAATAACTAAAAGTTTTTGCGAAATTCTACTCTAATTTTTTTTGACAAAATTTTTTTGTTCAATTTTTGAATTTTTGTTATGTAAACTAACCAACCTAACCAACGTTCTCGCTTTTGAAGTTTTCCTTGTTGGCTTCCAAAAACATTTGTTTCAAACTTTTCACTTGAATTTTGATGTTTTGTTTTATTGGACTTGAACGGAAAAAAGGTTTGATTTTCAAAAAGCTTTCGAAATTCGTTCTGGCAAAACTCATTTTAAAGTCTTTTTCCTCTTGTTTGTGCATATTTATGCATTCATTTGCTCGTCAGTTTGGATGAATTGAGATTTTTTTTCAGTTTTTTTTTATTTGAAGCATAATTATATCTTATTTGACTTTGCTTGTTGGATGTGCGGGTTTTTTCATTCACGTCTTTATTCTTAAAGCATCACGGCTATTAATTTAGATATCATCTAAATATTTCCCATAGTTTTATTAACTTTCAATAAAAAAAAGTTGGGTTTGTTTATGAAGCTTCTATGTTACAAAGACAATTTTTGTTTGACAAATTTCTGCCATCGTGACTGACTATTTTTTGAAAATTAGCCTCAGTAAACGTTGTTTAGAAATTTCAGTCTCAAGGTTGACTAAAGAAGTCTCTTTATTTTTAAGAAAGAATATCCTTTCTTTTTATCCTAAGAATTCCTATGAGTTACTGATTTTGCAGCTAAAATTTTTTCGGAAATATGGCCGTTTTTAGGAAATATGGAAATATTGCTGTTTTTCTATTTTATTTTCAAATTTATTTTTAAAGACTATTTTCAAGCCTATTGCTATAAAAATTGTATTTTTCTTTACAAATTCGACCACAATTTTAATAATTGAATGAAAGTGTTTACTGGATAAGGCCTATTTTTCAACGGTCGAATTCTCCTAAAAAGAGACAACTCAAGATAAAAGAAAATTTCAGAATTTTAGGTTCAGATCTCGCACATTTATAGTTTGAATGTATTAGATAAAAGCAGCCTTATTTGCGCCACTTGAAGGTGATAAACTATTTTTTTTCTGAAAACTGAAACGTGAACAGCTTTTGTAACTCCAATTCAAAACCTTAGCTGTCAAAGTGACAAAGTCAAATATTTATTTCGGTGACATCTAAATATCGGTCTTGCCTCAATTTTCTAACGACTCGCTCTCTTTTCGCATTCAAAAAACGAGAGAAGAAAACAAGTTATTGTCGCCCTAAGTCACCCAATGTTTTGTACATTGCCTGTAATCTGCTCTGTAGGCCGTTGACTTTTAATCATTCACGCATGCGTACTACTCTTAAGTCCCTAAAAACGACAGCTATTGTGTGTTTCGCTCAAAAATAGCCGCTTGTCTTTTGTTTTGGAGGACTCTTTTTAGTCCATTTAAGCCATTTTGGAGATTCATTTGAGAATGGTGCCCAAAAATTAATCAACCTAAAAGCCCGAAATCGCATTCTCCTTTCAAGGGACTTCACTCCCTTTCCCTCTCACTATGACAGAATGATTTGTTTATTACCTGTCCCATTTATACATAAAACGTATTCTGTTTAGTTTATTTTGTTTATTGGTATATATGTAATTGTTTATTCTCATCAAACATCAACGACTGTAGCTTTTCTTGTAAATGGCTGTTTTTTCCATTTTTATCACTGCAAGAAAATTGACATTGATTTTACTAATTGCATCAATATCTCAAGGAATTGAGTTGAAAACTATGCAAGACCGGCTTAATTTTTCCATACAATTTTATCCAAAACCTTAGCCCAAAAACAATGTTGAAGCTGTTGAGATATAGATTACAACATTCCAACAATGATGTATTTATAGAGCTTTTTGCACTGTTTAATTTTATTTAATTAAACCCTTTAAAACTTTGATCTAATTAAAGCTTTTCACCCTTTAAACTTTCATTGGTCAGATGTGTTTCTATATGCAGTGACACAAAGGCTCAACAAACAATTCAACACTTCCCTAGTCGGAAAAAGTTCATCTTGTAAGATCTTGCAGGGTTCTCGCAGAATCTTGCAAGACGATAAATCGTCTTACAAGGATTTCTTCCAAAATCTTCCAAGATCTGACAATATAAGTTTTTTCCAGCCAGATTCTTACAAGATAAACTTTTTCTTTAAAAAATCTTTTAAGATAAACTTTTTCTTTCAAGAATCTTACAAGATAAAATATTTCTTTCAAGAATCTTACATAATGAACTTTTTCTTTCAAGAATTCTACAAGATGGCTTTTTTTCAACTTCAAAATTGGTTTTCTGCCTCGAGCACCTTTTTTTATGACCTATACTCGAAGAAAAATCTAAAAAAGATCTTGCAAGAAAATCTTTTTTGAAAGAATCTCGCAAGATCTTACAAGATAAATTTTTGGCCTTGACTAGGGTTGCCAAAACGTAAAAATTTCAACTATTATGTTTTTTTTGTGAAATCACTTGATCATCATTTAAACTTATATTATCATCCAAAGACATAAAATATACATATGCAGCTTGGAAAAAAATAAATTGCTTCCTGTGGGTTGCTTCCTTTGGATCTATGAATGTATATCTATTCAAAACGTAAATAAAATTTAAAAAGTTTTAATTCAGAACTTTAAAATCTTACTCAGAATCTGGTTTGAAAGAAGTTTGAATTTTTTCAAAAAAAAAATAAATTACACGATCAGTTACCTAAAAGTATGTATTCATCTGTGGGTAATCCTTTAAGTTTTATATTATTGATTATGCAAGCAGAAGAGGACAATATCAGATTTAGAGGCTAGAAAGTTTTCTTAGAATAAAATGATTTTTTTCTCTTTCTGACTTACCTAAAATTAAGATATACGCGCAATATTTCTGTGATGGTGTCTTTGTGATGGAATAAGAGTAAAAAATGCTCAGTTTAAACCGTCCTGTTAAAAGCAACAGTAATTTTCCAGAAAAATCAATGGCAAATTGTTTGTAAATTAAATTGCGATACAAATTACCAATTTTCAGCACTTCTACTGATGTTTTTTTAATAACTCAAATTTCTAGCAATTCTGTTCATTCAAAATATAAATCAAAATGTAAGAAAAAGAGAACATTTTGGCTCTAGTTTCGTCATTAAAATAAGGAAGTTAGCTTTTAGAGTTGAAGTTAGGATTTTAGAGTTGAAGGTATTGTCCCGTTATGTAAATGATTTCCAGTTACAAAACAAACAAAGCTACAAAGTAGACACAACTTTTTTGTCCTCAGTTTATGCACGAACCCGGGAACATTTGTTAGGCAACATGTTATAACGTTTAGGACGTTGATTTTTCATTAATAAATCATTTATTTTCATTACTTGAAATAGAAAAGTTGTTGATTGATGATATAATGATAATGCATTTTAAACAAAATTACAAACTATGAGCAGCTAGAAACTAAACTTAAAATCAGGGTTTTCTCTCAGGATTTCCAGAAAATATTTTTTTTGTTCATGGAAATAGATTCGTGTGGTTTTCAGTTTTCAAACAAAATTGCCCATAGGAGCAAAAATTTAACAGTTTTTTGAAATCATGGTAAAATTTATTGTTCTTTTCAGTCGACGAGTTGCGTTTCGAAGTTGTGGATTAATCATTACCAATTTAGTTGGGAATTCTGAAAGGGTGAAACTGAGAACCTCCAACAATTCATTTGTTTTTGCTATCTTTAGCAACACATCTTCATCTCAAGCTCAAAATTTTTATCAACATCAATTCTTAAGTTCTATTGCTCAAATTTTTTTATTGAAGTGCCGTACGATCATGATTTTTAACAATTGAAAATTATGCGCTGGAAAAACAAGACCTCCAAAAATTGACAATCCTTTTTTATCTGGGTATTAATTGTCAATGTGTTTGGAATCTATGATTCTAACAGGAGCTTTCTCACAATATTAAACATTTCAAGCATTTTTTTGCAAATCCTCGCTTACTATGCAAAGACTTACTCTTCACCGAGATTTCAAAAAGTGGAGTACTTCACTCTTTTTGTGCCGTTGTTGACTTATTGTGCGTTTCATTTTTTCCAAACTATTTTTTTTCTTGGACACCCCCTTGTCAATTTTTTGCAATAGCGTTTTAAGTCATGAAGAAGAAATGACGTTTGAGCTCGATGCTATCTTTGCAGCTTTATGCTTCAGATCTCATTTAAATGAAACTGAGCTAAATAATATTTTCGCGAGTTGTCTAACCTTATCTAAACTTAATTTTTCATTCATTAAAAAATTTCAGTTGTTTCAAAATATTTAGAAACCACACTGAAAAATTTCTGGCCAATTTTAATTTCTTCACAGTTTCAGTGAAAAACTTCCATAATTGTTATTTTCATTTCTAAATTTCTGGAACTAATTGATAATTCCATAAATCTGACCTGGCCAAAATAATCAAATTTCTCCTTCATTCAACAATACGGATTGAACTGTTTTATTGCGTCCAATATTATCAACATGAAGGATCATTAATGTGCGTGCGCACATAATTTTTCGACCCCGCTCATTCATATTCTTGAATTGATTGGCTACCAAATGATGAAGAAAAAAAACTTTTAAAAACACATAGTGTTCATTGAATCACAAGTAAAAAAAATTCCACGCTAAAGGGCCAATGAATTTTGCTGCTAAATTAAATTTAAAAAAAAATTTTAAAAAAAATCAAATAACGAAGATTATCTACGATCAAAACTCGATGGCTGTCTTAAAAAAATCCTTACAAAATCAATCTCGCATCAGATGAAACCTCACCAAAACAAATTATCGTATACTTCATTAACAAAATGAGACCTGTCTACAATCCAATTAGGAAAAAAGGTCGAACTAAAGGAGCAAAAATGTGAGAGGTTGCGAAGTTCAAAAATAGGTTTCTTTTTTTTTCAAAAACATTTAATACCAAAGTAATTTTTATCACTAGATATTCATTGAAATCATTAAAAAGTTTTTTTATGTCTCTCTATGAAGCAATTCAAACCTGACATAATCCAGAGTACTTCATACGACTACAAGAAGAACAAATACAGGCGAAATTGCGAAATTCATTTATACTTTGCGCAAAAAGGACAGTGAAACCGTTAAAAACATAAACCTGTCACTCATAGCCTTAAATATTTCATATTTAGGAAAACTTCAAAGCCAATTGGACCACAATCAATGTTGTTGTCTACAGAGAACGAAAATCCTTCCAAATGTAAGTAAATATAAAACTTCCAATCAATTTATGAAATCTCCTAGTAACATTAATAATAAAAACGAAAAAAAACTGTTGAAGCTAAAACCGGTATGAAGATTCAACAAGAGTTCAGTGGAAACAGGTTGTGACCTGTCTTTAGAGAGACTAAGCTAAAAATTAATCTAAAAAATCAGCGAAGCTCAAAAATCTAAACGTTTTAAAAAGTCATAACAGACATAAGACTTCATAAACGAAAAATCGACCAAGTTTCAACAAAACTGGAGCACTATTCTGCATCTTATCATTGAGACTAATTCGCGAGACTACAATATAGCAACAAAAACATGCGGAAGACACATTTAACAAATAATATTAAGATACCACAGTGTTCAAGACACTAAAAATATAAGATGTAATCTGCAAGAATTATAAGATTTAATTATAAGAGGTAAACTAAAATTATAAAAAAAATGTAAATCAACCTTTGTTTCTCATCTGAACATCAAGGGGTCTTATTTATATAACGCCTGAGTAGAAATGACAACCAAAAACCCAAAAAAATGAGCAGTATAGAATTATCAAAAATTTTTGTGAGAATAAATTGTCGAAGTCAGCAGTCAAAACTTATAGGCAACCGAGAAATAGATATTTGATCAGCAAATATAGATAGCATTTGTTTTTATTGAGATGGAGTTGCATGACGTAAAACAACGGAAAAAAAGACAATTATAAGCGAAACCAGAAAATTACTTTCATTTTCTAGAGAACTGTGTCTAAAAGCATAAACTATTCAAAACATTGGACATTTTTAGATACGCTTGTTTCAACAATTTCATTTTCTACACCATGTTTTTCGTTTATTGACCCCGTCAATAATATGGTTATTCGACAAGGAAATAATATGAACCTAAAAAATGTGCGATTTTTTTGAAAAATAAAAAAATTTAAAAATGAAAAAAAAATTAAAAACCAAGAAACAATTAGTTAACAAGAAAACATTTTAAAAAGTTATTTGTTGACTCACAAGAAATAATTTTTCCACTTATTGTAGAGTACTCCGACAGATGTTGAAAGAAACAAGCTAAAACAAAAGCAAAGTTCAAATGTTTACCGACACTTTCTTAAAACAAATATATTCAAAGTAATAACAGACATTAGATAACAACTAAAAGCATCGTCTTGGCTCACTGATAATTCTCAAAAAGCCATTTGGATCTTTGACTGGGGAGTCCAAGTCACTGAATTACAAAAAGTTTATCAAATGAAATCAGAACTTAAGAATTACATAAATTTTAAAGAAAAGATTTGGTCAGAGCCATGAAAACCATTAGCTTAGCTCTAACTACTAGGTTTTTCAAGCCCGAAATAGTCCAACTATTATCTATCAATAACTGAGCTCTGACGTGAAGTTCTTGCGAAAAAACATAAAAACCTTCACATATAATCCTTTAAATGTTTTTTAAAAAGGCGGCGCCTCATTAAAATCTTTACAATGCTCTAGCGTTAGGATACACGGTGAGATCAAGACCAGCCCTGATAATTAGATAAATTTTTCAGAACATCAAACGAAACTTTTCAGTATATCAAACATAATTAATATATTTTGTATAATTATTGACTTTAAGTATGCAAAAAACTGGCAAACTTTGTGTTTTCAGAAGATTCTCAAAGCCACTTGGGTACAAAAATTCTTTTCTCGGAGCTTAAACAGAACTGATTGCCGTCTTAAGATTTCTATATCCAGCAATTTTAAAGAAATTGTTCTAAAAAAACAAATTTGGTACCATTTTTGACCAAAAAATTTCTGAATTTTGAACCACTTATCATAAACTCTAGCCAAAAAAATTGGATCGAACATTTCAGCAACCCTCCTCTATCTTTAAGGATAAAAATAAATCACACTATTATTAACAATTTTAACATTTTCTAGCAAAATTGACAAAAATTGGTTCACAAAAACGACAAATCTGAACAAAAACGACGATTATCAACTACTATTCACAAAAATCTAAACCTCGATAATCGATAATTCCCTGTAAAAAACGAAAATCAAACAAATAATTTTTTATCCAAATAAATAAAATCAAACAAAGTTTTATCCGCTGGACGAGCTTTCAAATGATACCGCACAACTCTACGATGATTATATCGATCGGCCAAAATTGACTGAACAATAAAACCCATTTCAGTTTATAGTTCCTCCCCCACTAAAGTGGGTCGGAACAAATATTGCCATACTGTTTTTTAATACAGTTCAATCACAACTTTAAATCAATTCCACAGGACTTCAATGGGGGTCAGTTTAGTTTCTATCCCTTCATTTCGGCCCAAAAACTACCCAGTGAAGAGTTTTAGAAAATAGCGAAATTCATCAGAAATACTAGGGGGATATCACGTCTTTAATCGCATTAATCAGAGTTCAAAAATCCAATCTTCATCAATTGTGTTTTTTTTTAGTTCATTATACTTTTTGTCCTTTTTGTCACTTTATGGTCGATTGTCACGAAATGGTCTTGTTTATTTCCTCTCAGAATCCAAATGAACATAGCAGCTTCTGCTGAAATGGGAGAATGCTTGAGAAAACCTTTTTGGGTCTGACAGCTAATTTCCGAGCATTATTCACGCTCACTTCCGGTTCTTGTCTTCACGATACTCGAAATCAGAAAAAGCGCATGACATTTGAAGCGTAGTCGAAAATGCCAAAAATTGACTTACCTTAAATTCGTATAATTTTCTTGGTAATTTAGGGAAGTGATTTTCAAATCTATTTTAATTCAAAACTTCAAAGTTTTTTGTTCGAATTCAGTTACTCAAATTTACTTGCCTTGTTGACTTGTGAAGCAGGTTTTTAATTTTATGAGAAGTTAATAGCAATAAACTAAAATTCCGGCCCAGCCGTTGGTCTTTTTTCACAATTTTAAATAGCTTGCTTTTGCCATGATCAAATATTTCACCCGTGAATTACTTCAAATCAATTTTGTCAATAAAAACGCTCCTTTTTCAACTATATGGCTGCAAAGTCAATTCATTGAGTAAAAAATTTATGAGCAGTTATTAATAAGCTATCGGGTCCTCGACTTCTTTGTTTATTAAATAAATCTTATAAATCACTTTTTCATATTATAAATAGAATTCTCTTACTGAGCTTAAATATTTGAGACAGTAGAATAAAAGTAGCACTTGTATTAAGATCGTGCTGGGTTCAAACGTTCAGAAGATCCAATTTCTTGTTATAAAATCTTTATATCTGAGCTTATCATTCGCAGCAACGAGACACAATCAAAGTCGCGCCATTCCATACGCACTAAAGTGGTACTAAACATCTAAGAACGCTCTTAATTGCCGTGCGCCAAAAAACAAACTAATTCGAAACTCAACACAAAATGAAAGGAAAACAGACAATCTACGAAATAGAAAAATAATTGAACCTTTTTAACATTTCCTCCTCAAATAAACATCTTTCAAATTTGTCTCGTTATTCTCTTTTTCCGTCTGATTTGCGCCATTTTCATACAAAGTGCCTTTTTATTTCCACTTTTTGAGCAATTCTTTCATTAGGCTGATTATTCCGCTTCAAATTGCTAATTTGTTCAAATTTCACAAATTTGTTCACGCAATAAAAAAGGCGATTAGTTAGATTAGTTATCAGAACAATATCCTAGCATAATTGTTTTTCTAATTTTTCTCTACCGACGCTTTTTCAGTATAGCACCTGAAAAATAACTTTCAAACATGTGAGAGTTTTTTCAATTCAAGCTGGTAAATTTTAAGACTATAAGACCAAATGTCGAACATTTACAAGTCATTTCAATAGAACAATTACAAGTCAAGTCAATATGATTCAAATCACATAACATAGTAACATTCGAAAAATTATCAGGGTAAAATTTATGAGAATTTTTGTCTTTTTTGTGCATACGAACGGTGTGATCACATTCAAATAACCTGCAAACAAAAGCTCATTCAGAGCAATGATGATTTCAAAAAATCTATTGTAACCTTCTTTTTCACCCATCAGCGTGACTTTCGAGTTTTCAGAGTTGAAATGAACACATTTTCCTTAAGAGTAAAAAAAATTAAAAAATATTTGGATAACCCGGAAGTCATTGACTTTAAAGCCAGCCAATGGAGCTCAGTTTGGGCTTGGCGCGGTACTGAAGAACAACTACTGAATTAGGGGTCCTATTCATTTCAACTTGTTATATTATGTTAGTTCTTTTACACACATTGATTAACTTTAATCACCTTTCGTTTACCGAGAACTCGTCCATGTTTGTTGTAAATAACAATGTTCAAAAGAGGTGCTGACTTGTTTTATTGTTTGATATTTCGGCTAATTGGCTTGTTATCTTGACTCGCTATCTTCGTGCGTGTCTGTGTTTCTCAAATGTTAAATGAACACTGAAAACAGTTTTAAAGCGTCTAAAAAGCAATTTGATGTCGCCTTCTTTCTTACAAATTCTCCACATTTCATTCAAATTTATTTTGCTCCATTCTTTGTCAATTTAAAGAGACAATTTTTAATGCATTTAAAATATTTGTTTTAAAGGTATGCACAAATTGAAAAAATTTTTCATTTAACATCCAAAATTGGATCCATTTTGCTAACTAACTCCCCCCCCCGCGCTGTTGTTATTTAATACGCTAGTATTCAAGAAATTGTACGTGCAATTGGGGGCGACGGTGGTGGTGGTGGCGGGGCGGGGGGAAGAGTTATGCTTACTGAGCTCTTAAGCTCTGAGAGGGTGAGGGGGGGGGGGGTTACTGAAACAGAATTAATCCACAAAATTTAAGGATGAAACGAAAACTGTGTCTAATTTGTGTAAGTGGTCGTTTCAAGATATCCCAAAAAGGGGAGGCGTTTGAAGGGAGTGGGGGGGGGGGGTGACTGGGTTCCATTGAGGAAAAGGAGGGAAGCAAGAATGTAAGAATTGTTGAATAGATGCCCCCTTTGTTCGAGTGTGTGCTCAATTTGTCTGAGCGCGAAGGTCAGTTTTTCGTAATTGGGTTTTTTCAATATTTTTGGTGGGCTACCTTAATATAGTGCGGGGGTGTCGTACTCAATATTACAAAATACACATAAAGCTTATTAGCTGTGATGGTCTTTTCATTTCCATATAGACATTACATGCAAATAAATGGGTGGTATGTACGTGTGTGTGAGTGTATATGCTTTGAGCTTGCTGGCTACTATATTCATTTCCTTAAATCTAAACCTGGATATTGATTCCTTTGATTGCCAAATTCTGTTAGAGCTAAACAACAAATATTTTATAAAAAGTTACACCCGATCAATAAATACTCATCTTCGCCTCATCCTGTGATTATTGTGGCCATTTCTAGAATTGATCTTCTTTCTCCGCTCCTCGCCTTTGCAGCTCTGTGACCACTTGCCTCGCAGAACAACGGGTTCTTATTATATATTCTTTCAGCAAACTGCAATATACAACTCCAATCAAACAGCGTGAAACTTTAATAAAGCTCTGAACAGAAAATGCCCACGACCCAAAATAAGGGCAAAATTGACCAAAATTGCATGGTCGAGTTGAGACCTATAGTTGGTGCAAATTTGATTCACAGACTAAATTTTACGTCGTCTTTTTTATAGTTGAGTTCTGATCGGCCTCTATTAATAATAGAGATAGATACTATTAGTATACAAACACACAATAGTTTGCGAACTGACGGGCTATTTTGTACAAGTATAAAAGATGGTGAGTTATGTCGCAAGATCTGCGAAAGTTTCTTCCAGTCGAGTCCGGTTTTCATTTGTTTTTTATTACATATCATCTCTCATTTATTCAGAAATTGTATTGAATAGTGTGTCTTACTTTCTAAAAGAGCCGTTGGAAAATGAAACTTAGACTGCCCGGGTCAGGTATGGATGGCTAACTTGTAAGAACTTGCAAGTTTGTTACAAGTTCTTACAAGGCGATGCATCGTCTTAAAAATTTTTCTGCCAAAAACTTTTACGAATTCTTATATGTTTAACATACAACTTACGATTTCCTACTAGTTAACTATCCGACGTAAAGTCCTTGCATGGTAACTATCCGACTTACAATTTCTTATACGTTTACCATTTGACATGTAAGAAATTTATATGAGATATCCCAAGATCCCATAAGCATTTATCTTGTCAAAATGATTAATTTTCTGATCGAAATTTCAAAGTTTCGACAGATAAACAAACTGCAGAAACTGAAGTAAAAAATAAGAAAAGTAAATTATATTTTAAAGTGCAACGGGAATCCATCAAGTGATCATGCGAAATAGATACTTAACTCTGCTAATTGCATAGAACAACAGTTATCAATTAAATCTAAAAATGGGCAACAAAAATGTAGAAAACAAAAAAAACACAAAATTGAAAGGGAAATCGATAAAATAATGTTTATAATTTTTTCTACTAAATTGATTTGCTGTAATTAGATCTTTTCTATTGAGTAGTTTAGAGGTTTTGATATATTATAGACTATTTTTGGACTTCACGCGTCCGTTTAATTCGGTAACCGTAGCAATTTCTTACTTTCTGATTATTTTCTCGATACCTTTTCGATAAATTTTTGTCTTTATCCTAGTTCGTTGTAATACAGAA
Organism: Convolutriloba macropyga; assembly: GCF_964194025.1. NCBI lineage: Eukaryota > Metazoa > Xenacoelomorpha > Acoela > Convolutidae > Convolutriloba > Convolutriloba macropyga. The sequence continues at coordinate 16,203 of NW_027452175.1, forward strand.
TAAATTGCGTTAGTTGAAGTTGATCCAAACTCTATATCAATGAGTTTTTGTGTCTGGCATAGCGATAATTGATTAAAGACTTCATTTTTTTGTGGTCTGTTTTTAGGAAAAGATCAAACCAATGATCCCTTGAAAACACCCATTTGAAAATCAAAGCAAATAAATTTTTGCTATAGCGCTGAAATATCAAAAAAGTATTTTTTAAAAAACAACAACAAAAAATGTCACTTTTTGTAATAGTTTGCTTTTAGGAAATTTTACTATTAATTTGTTCTAATAATTTGTATATAGCTTGTATATACTATTAATTTGTAATATAGCTTTTGCAATTTCCTCCTCGGTTTAATTTCTTTTCAAAAATTTTTGCGCAAATGATACTCAATTGTTATTGCATCTGAACATACCCGCATCAAAGGTTGCCTGATCGAGAAAAATAATCTTTGGGAATGTTAACCGTGTAAAGAAATCGACATCGCTCTCCTCAGAAGTGGTTGCTAAGATTTTTATCTTATTTTGATGACCATTTTTGCCATCCAGTGCATTAGAGAGCCTATTATTTCATTAGTTACTACTTTATAATTTGTTTAAAAAAGCTTTTATGGTTTTTCAATAGCTGCTCATCGATGTTATCACTTTGATTCTGGAATCGATTCCGTAGATTCGGAATAAACTTTCGTAGATTGTGATAAAGTTATAGTCCGGTTTTGACTGGTAGTATTCTACTTTTCCTGTCTGAAAAATATAATCTGACATTAACTCTGACATTTAAATCGTACAGTGTGTTTACTCGACCAAACCTAAAAATTTTAAACACACTTTAAAATTTTCATTATAAGCACAGACTCAGCATTATGTTGTATATCGTTATAGTGTCATTTTGACTCTCAACAAATCATAACACTCATGGAATTCTGTTGAAATATGAAGATGTTTCCGAGAATATCTTTTTCACAAAAAAATTACTTTTTTGCTGTACTAACGCGGAGTTGATACCATTTGGTGACTTTTTAATCAATTCTGTTGTTAGAAAAATGTTCAGATTTCTTGCTACTTGCAAAGCCCTTCCCGTTTCTCAGAACTTTTCACACCTGAACACCTACTATTGATTCCACCAATTTCGTTAATATTTGTTTTTTGAATCAAAAAAAACTTTTTGACAGTGATGTTGTTTATATTATTTACAACCAGACACCACCTGCAAGTTGTTTTGATGACCTTTATTTTCCTCGCCCATATGTGGTTTTCCATCGAAAATTTTCACTTTTTCCATCCAGTGGGTTATTTATAACAGAAATAATTTGTTTTTTTATCAAATTGATCTCCAAATTTTCCAGCAGCAGTTGTTTAGACTGTTTTACTTAATCCTCTTGTTTTTGTTTACGATTATTTGTGTGCTGTTTATTTGCTGATAGTCTTTATTTGTTCAAATGACAGTTTTGGCCGTCGTCTCATTTAGGTGAAAAAGGGAAGCCGGTGGATTTGCCCTTCTTGCCATCCCCCCCTCGATACAAGCACACAATGTGTTGGTATACAATCACACAATAGTTTGCTAACTGACGGGCTATTTTGCATGAGTATAAAAGATGGAGAGTTATGTCGTAAGATCTGCGAAAGTTTCTTCCGGTCGAGTCCGGTTTTCATTTGTTTTTTATTACATATCATCTCTCATTTATTCAGAAATTGTATTGAATAGTGTGTCTTACTTTCTAAAAGAGCCGTTGGAAAATGAAATTTAGACTGCCCGGGACAAGCTTGGATGGCTAAACTTTATGAACTTAGAAGTTTGTTACAAGTTCTTACAAGGCGATGCATCGCCTTAAGAACTTTTCCGCCAAAAACTTGGCAGTTCTTATGTGTGTTACTTACTACTTATGGTATCCTACTAGTTAACTATCCGACGTAAATTCCTTGAATGGTAACTATGCGACTTACAATTTCTCACAAATTTGCCATTTGACATGTTAATTTTTATATGAGATGTCGAATGATCCCATAAGCATTTATCTTAACAAAAATATTAATTTTCTGATCGAAAAATCAAAGATTTGACAGAAAAACAAACTGCAGAAACTGAAGTACAAAATAAGAAAAGTACAGCTATATTTTAAAGTGCAACAGAAATTCATCAAATGAACATGCGAAATACATACTTAACTCTGCTAATTGCATAGAACAAAATTTATCAATTAAATCTAAAAATTGGCAGCAAAAATGGAGAAAACAAAAAAACACGAAATTGAAAAGAAAATCGAAAAAAAATTGTTTATAATTTTTTCTAGTAGGTTGACTTGCTGTAATTAGATCTTGTCCAATGAATAGTTTAGAGGTTTTGGTATATTATAGGTCTATTTTTGGACTTCACGCGTCCGTTTAATTCGGTAATCGTAGCAATTTCTTACTTTCTGATTATTTTCTCGATACCTTTTCAATAAATTTTTGTCTTTGTCCTAGTTCGTTGTATTACAGAATAAATTGCGTTATTTGAAGTTGGTCCAAACTCTATATCAATGAGTTTTTGTGTCTGGCATAGCGATAATTGATTAAAGACTTCATTTTTTTGTGGTCTGTTTTTAGGAAAAGATCAAACCAATGATCCCTTGAAAACACCCATTTGAAAATCAAAGCAAATAAATTTTGCTATAGCGCTGAAATATCAAAAAAGTATTTTTTATTTTAAAAACAACAACAAAAAATGTCACTTTTTGTAATAGTTTGCTTTTAGAAAATTTTACTATTAATTTGTTCTAAAAATATAGCTTTTGCAATTTCCTCCTCGGTTTAATTTCTTTTCAAAAATTTTTGCGCAAATGATACTCAATTGTTATTGCATCTGAACATACCCGCATCAAAGGTTGCCTGATCGAGAAAAATAATCGGACCTTCTTTGGGAATGTTAACCGTGGACGTTGACATTTCTTATCATTTTACAGAGAATTTTGTTGATTTTTCAGTCTGTAACCATGTTGTAACAATTTTGGTCTCAAAACAATGCGTGCTAAAAATAACGGATAAGTTTGCGATCTATTTCCAGCTAATAAATTGACTCATATTAAACACAATACCGCTTGAAAAAATTGTCTGCATTTCGCAGAGGTACAGAATTGAGTCTTTTGTTGACCAATGAGTTGTAGTACCAGTTCGGATACGATCTCAAGTTCTCAAGTGATTGAAATTAATCTCACTTAATGATTTATAACTAATTATGATATCTGGTTACCATCAGTTAAAGTAGCCATGTCTGTTTCAGGAAATAACACGCAGACAATGATATGTACAAAAAAGACGCGTTGATGAAATAAGTTGAACGCTCAACTCGAAATCGACATCGCTCTCTTCAGAAGAGGTCGCTAAGATCTTAATCAAATATTGATGACCAATTTTACCGTCCGTTGCATTAGGTACCCTATTATTTCATTCGTTACCGTTTTATATTTTGTTCAAAATGGCTGTTATGGTTATTCAATAACTGCTCCTCGAAGGTATCACTTTGACTCTGGAATCGACTCCGTAGATTCGGAAAAACTTTCGTAGATTGTGATAAAGTTATAGTCCGGTTTTGACTGGTAGTATTCTACTTTTCCTGTCTGAAAAATATAATCTGACATTAACTCTGACATTTAAATCGTACAGTGTGTTTACTCGACCAAACCTAAAAATTTTAAACACACTTTAAAATTTTCATTATAAGCACAGACTCAGCATTATGTTGTATATCGTTATAGTGTCATTTTGACTCTCAACAAATCATAACACTCATGGAATTCTGTTTAAATATGAGGATGTTTCCGAGAAGATCTTTTTCACAAAAAAATTACTTTTTTGCTGTACTAACGCGGAGTTGTTACCATTTGGTGACTTTTTAATAAATTCTGTTGTTAGAAAAATGTTCAGATTTCTTGCTACTTGCGAAGCCCTTCCCGTTTCTCAGAACTTTTCACACCTGAACACCTACTATTGATTCCACCAATTTCGTTAATATTTGTTTTTTGAATCAAAAAAACTTTTTGACAGTGATGTTGTTTATATTATTTACAACCAGACACCACCTGCAAGTTGTTTTGATGACCTCTATTTTCCTCGCCCATATGTGGTTTTCCATCGAAAATTTTCACTTTTTCCATCCAGTGGGTTATTTATAACAGAAATAATTTGTTTTTTTATCAAATTGATCTCCAAATTTTCCAGCAGCAGTTGTTTAGACTGTTTTACTTAATCCTCTTGTTTTTGTTTACGTTTATTTGTGTGCTGTTTATTAGCTGATAGTCTTTATTTGTTCAATTGACAGTTTTGGCCATCGTCTCGTTTAGGTGAAAAAGGGAAGCCGGTGGATTTGCCCTTCTTGCCATCCCCCCCTCGATACAAGCACACAATGTGTTGGTATACAATCACACAATAGTTTGCTAACTGACGGGCTATTTTGCATGAGTATAAAAGATGGAGAGTTATGTCGTAAGATCTGCGAAAGTTTCTTCCGGTCGAGTCCGGTTTTCATTTGTTTTTTATTACATATCATCTCTCATTTATTCAGAAATTGTATTGAATAGTGTGTCTTACTTTCTAAAAGAGCCGTTGGAAAATGAAACTTAGACTGCCCGTGACAAGCTTGGATGGCTAGACTTTATGAACTTAGAAGTTTGTTACAAGTTCTTACAAGGCAATGCATCGCCTTAAGAACTTTTCCGCCAAAAACTTGGCAGTTCTTATGTGTGTTACTTACTACTTACGGTATCCTACTAGTTAACTATCCGACGTAAATTCCTTGAATGGTAACTATGCGACTTACAATTTCTCACAAATTTGCCATTTGACATGTAAATTTTTATATGAGATGTCGAAAGATCCCATAAGCATTTATCTTAACAAAAATATTAATTTTCTGATCGAAAATTCAAAGTTTTGACAGAAAAACAAACTGCTGAAACTGAAGTACAAAATAAGAAAAGTAAAGCTATATTTTAAAGTGCAACAGAAATCCATCAAATGCACATGCGAAATACATACTTAACTCTGCTAATTGCATAGAACAAAATTTATCAATTAAATCTAAAAATTGGCAGCAAAAATGGAGAAAACAAAAAAAACACGAAATTGAAAGGGAAATCGAAAAAAAAATTGTTTATAATTTTTTCTAGTAGGTTGATTTGCTGTAATCAGATCTTGTCCAATGAATAGTTTAGAGGTTTTGGTATATTATAGGTCTATTTTTGGACTTCACGCGTCCGTTTAATTCGGTAGTCGTAGCAATTTCATGCTTACTGATTATTTTCTTGATACTTTTTTCAACAATTTTTTATCTTTACCCTATTTTGTTTCAATACAGAAATTGCGTTAGTTGAAATTTTTCTAAATTCTATATCAATGAGTTTTTGTGTCTAGCATAGCGATAATTGATTAAAGACTTCATTGTTTTCGTGGTCTGTTTTTAGGAAAAGATGAAAACAATAATCCTTTGAATACACCTATTTGAAAGTCAAAGCAAATAACTTTTGTTTTCGCGCTGAAATGTCAAAATGTAATTTTTATTTGATAAAAAAACAACTAAAAATGTTATTAAGTTTGCCTTTTTCAAAATTTTGATGTTCAGTTTGTTCTAAAAATATAGCTCGAGCAAATTCTTCCCCAGTTCAAATTCTTTTCAAAAAAATTTGCGCAAACTGTAGCTCAGTGAGTACTCGAGTGTTATTGCATCTGAACATACGCGCATCATTGGTTGCCTGATCGAGAAAAATAATCGGACCTTCTTTGGGAATGTTAACCGTGGACGTTGACATTTCTTATCATTTTACAGAGAATTTTGTTGATTTTTCAGTCTGTAACCATGTTGTAACAATTTTGGTCTCAAAACAATGCGTGCTAAAAATAACGGATAAGTTTGCGATCTATTTCCAGCTAATAAATTGACTCATATTAAACACAATACCGCTTGAAAAAATTGTCTGCATTTCGCAGAGGTACAGAATTGAGTCTTTTGTTGACCAATGAGTTGTAGTACCAGTTCGGATACGATCTCAAGTTCTCAAGTGATTGAAATTAATCTCACTTAATGATTTATAACTAATTATGATATCTGGTTACCATCAGTTAAAGTAGCCATGTCTGTTTCAGGAAATAACACGCAGACAATGATATGTACAAAAAAGACGCGTTGATGAAATAAGTTGAACGCTCAACTCGAAATCGACATCGCTCTCTTCAGAAGAGGTCGCTAAGATCTTAATCAAATATTGATGACCAATTTTACCGTCCGTTGCATTAGGTACCCTATTATTTCATTCGTTACCGTTTTATATTTTGTTCAAAATGGCTGTTATGGTTATTCAATAACTGCTCCTCGAAGGTATCACTTTGACTCTGGAATCGACTCCGTAGATTCGGAAAAACTTTCGTAGATTGTGATAAAGTTATAGTCCGGTTTTGACTGGTAGTATTCTACTTTTCCTGTCTGAAAAATATAATCTGACATTAACTCTGACATTTAAATCGTACAGTGTGTTTACTCGACCAAACCTAAAAATTTTAAACACACTTTAAAATTTTCATTATAAGCACAGACTCAGCATTATGTTGTATATCGTTATAGTGTCATTTTGACTCTCAACAAATCATAACACTCATGGAATTCTGTTTAAATATGAGGATGTTTCCGAGAAGATCTTTTTCACAAAAAAATTACTTTTTTGCTGTACTAACGCGGAGTTGTTACCATTTGGTGACTTTTTAATAAATTCTGTTGTTAGAAAAATGTTCAGATTTCTTGCTACTTGCAAATTCGTTGCTGTTTCTTAGAACTTTTCACACCTGAACACCTACTATTGATTCCACCAATTTCGTTAATATTTGTTTTTGGAATCAAAAAAAACTTTTTGACAGTGATGTTGTTTATATTATTTACAACCAGACACCACCTGCAAGTTGTTTTGATGACCTTTATTTTCCTCGCCCATATGTGGTTTTCCATCGAAAATTTTCACTTTTTCCATCCAGTGGGTTATTTATAACAGAAATAATTTGTTTTTTTATCAAATTGATCTCCAAATTTTCCAGCAGCAGTTGTTTAGACTGTTTTACTTAATCCTCTTGTTTTTGTTTACGATTATTTGTGTGCTGTTTATTTGCTGATAGTCTTTATTTGTTCAAATGACAGTTTTGGCCATCGTCTCATTTAGGTGAAAAAGGGAAGCCGGTGGATTTGCCCTTCTTGCCATCCCCCCCTCGATACAAGCACACAATGTGTTGGTATACAATCACACAATAGTTTGCTAACTGACGGGCTATTTTGCATGAGTATAAAAGATGGAGAGTTATGTCGTAAGATCTGCGAAAGTTTCTTCCGGTCGAGTCCGGTTTTCATTTGTTTTTTATTACATATCATCTCTCATTTATTCAGAAATTGTATTGAATAGTGTGTCTTACTTTCTAAAAGAGCCGTTGGAAAATGAAACTTAGACTGCCCGGGACAAGCTTGGATGGCAAAACTTTATGAACTTAGAAGTTTGTTACAAGTTCTTACAAGGCGATGCATCGCCTTAAGAACTTTTCCGCCAAAAACTTGGCAGTTCTTATGTGTGTTACTTACTACTTATGGTATCCTACTAGTTAACTATCCGACGTAAATTCCTTGAATGGTAACTATGCGACTTACAATTTCTCACAAATTTGCCATTTGACATGTAAATTTTTATATGAGATGTCGAATGATCCCATAAGCATTTATCTTAACAAAAATATTAATTTTCTGATCGAAAAATCAAAGATTTGACAGAAAAACAAACTGCAGAAACTGAAGTACAAAATAAGAAAAGTACAGCTATATTTTAAAGTGCAACAGAAATTCATCAAATGAACATGCGAAATACATACTTAACTCTGCTAATTGCATAGAACAAAATTTATCAATTAAATCTAAAAATTGGCAGCAAAAATGGAGAAAACAAAAAAAACACGAAATTGAAAAGAAAATCGAAAAAAAATTGTTTATAATTTTTTCTAGTAGGTTGATTTGCTGTAATTAGATCTTGTCCAATGAATAGTTTAGAGGTTTTGGTATATTATAGGTCTATTTTTGGACTTCACGCGTCCGTTTAATTCGGTAATCGTAGCAATTTCTTACTTTCTGATTATTTTCTCGATACCTTTTCAATAAATTTTTGTCTTTGTCCTAGTTCGTTGTATTACAGAATAAATTGCGTTATTTGAAGTTGGTCCAAACTCTATATCAATGAGTTTTTGTGTCTGGCATAGCGATAATTGATTAAAGACTTCATTTTTTTGTGGTCTGTTTTTAGGAAAAGATCAAACCAATGATCCCTTGAAAACACCCATTTGAAAATCAAAGCAAATAAATTTTGCTATAGCGCTGAAATATCAAAAAAGTATTTTTTATTTTAAAAACAACAACAAAAAATGTCACTTTTTGTAATAGTTTGCTTTTAGAAAATTTTACTATTAATTTGTTCTAAAAATATAGCTTTTGCAATTTCCTCCTCGGTTTAATTTCTTTTCAAAAATTTTTGCGCAAATGATACTCAATTGTTATTGCATCTGAACATACCCGCATCAAAGGTTGCCTGATCGAGAAAAATAATCGGACCTTCTTTGGGAATGTTAACCGTGGACGTTGACATTTCTTATCATTTTACAGAGAATTTTGTTGATTTTTCAGTCTGTAACCATGTTGTAACAATTTTGGTCTCAAAACAATGCGTGCTAAAAATAACGGATAAGTTTGCGATCTATTTCCAGCTAATAAATTGACTCATATTAAACACAATACCGCTTGAAAAAATTGTCTGCATTTCGCAGAGGTACAGAATTGAGTCTTTTGTTGACCAATGAGTTGTAGTACCAGTTCGGATACGATCTCAAGTTCTCAAGTGATTGAAATTAATCTCACTTAATGATTTATAACTAATTATGATATCTGGTTACCATCAGTTAAAGTAGCCATGTCTGTTTCAGGAAATAACACGCAGACAATGATATGTACAAAAAAGACGCGTTGATGAAATAAGTTGAACGCTCAACTCGAAATCGACATCGCTCTCTTCAGAAGAGGTCGCTAAGATCTTAATCAAATATTGATGACCAATTTTACCGTCCGTTGCATTAGGTACCCTATTATTTCATTCGTTACCGTTTTATATTTTGTTCAAAATGGCTGTTATGGTTATTCAATAACTGCTCCTCGAAGGTATCACTTTGACTCTGGAATCGACTCCGTAGATTCGGAAAAACTTTCGTGGATTATGATAAAGTTATAGTCCGATTTTGGCTGGTAGTATTTTTCTATTCCCGTCTGACAATTATAATCTGGCAGTAACTCTGACAACTATATCGGACAGTGTGCTTATTCGACCAAATATGTAAATTGCGAACTCATTTTTAAAGCTGTCATTATTAGCACAGGACTGTACATTTATGTTGTATATCGTCATAATGTCCTTTTGACTTTGAAACAGTTAAAGATAACAAATCATAACACTCAAGGAATTTTGTTTGAATATGAAGATATTTCCGAGAAGATCTTATTTACAAAAACTTCACTTGTTTTTTTTTGCTATACTAATGCGGAATTGTTACCATTTGGTTCCAATTGATTCTGTCGTTAGAAAAACGTTCAGATTTCTTGCTACTTGCAAATTCGTTGCTGTTTCTTAGAACTTTTCAGACCTTATCAGCTACTACAGGTTCAAATGAATCCGTTAATGTTTGTATTTCGAATCCGAAAAACTTTGTGACACTTCATTTTGTTTTTATTATTTACAACCAGACACCACCCGCAATTTGTTTTATTTACCTTTTTTTCCCACCCATATTTTGGCATTCCGTCGAAAGTTTCCACTTTTTCCACCCAGTGCGTTATTTATAAGAGACTTAACGAATTATTTTTAAACCAATTGTTCTACATATTTTCCAGCAGCAGTTGTTCAGATTGTTTTACTTACTCCTATTGTTTTTGTTTACTCGCTTACTCGTCCACTGTTTATTTGTTAGTAGTGTGTATTTGTTCACGCGACAGTTATGGCCTTCGTGTCAGTTGGGGGCAGTGGGGAGGGCGGTGGATTTGCCCTTCCACCCCCCTCGATGAGATCTGCTTCCAACAGGGAAAGAAGACAGTCCTTAGTAGCCCTCAGAAGACATTCAGAGGCGATGATTGCGGCTGCAGCACAGGTGAGAAATTAGTTCAGTACTCTTTGGAATTCTTTCCCTCTCCTACCAAGTTGACTACGACCAGTTTAGGTACTATAGGTCAATGGAAAAGATACACTGAAAAGAACTTGGCTTAAAGTAGATTGAAAAACACACAAAAAATGGGTTTAGCCCGATTTTTGTATGACCTCGCGGTTATACAGCCTCCAATTTAAAAAGACATTCTCTGAGTTCAAGTACTAAAGTTTTCAAACATTAAACTCCAACAAAAGCTTAAAAAACAAGGAAGCTCGGTAATGTGCGTTCACACATCAAGTTCCGACCCCTCTCATCCCCATTTTTGGCGTAAATGTCTACCAAATCAGAGTAAAAAAAATGTATGTGAACAAAGATCGCCTCAAACGCAAATAACTAAGTAGAGTATAAAAGCCGCATTAGATTGATGATATCAGCCATTATTAAGAAAGCAAGTCAAGACGAACGACAAACTCAAACAACAATAACAACAAACATTAATTACATCCAAAACTTTGTCTATTTTAAAAAATTACAGAAGCTCAAAATAGCGTCAGATAAAACTGAAACTAAACAAAATAATTTCTACTTCACTAGAAAAGATATGGGACCACTCTATAAAAAGGCTCGGTAACAATTAGACAAAAAGAACAAAAAAACAGCAAAGATAAAAAGAATGCTTCTACTTTTAAAAACTTTTAATTTCAATGAGAAAAGATGGCAATCAAAAACATCCAACTTTTTTATGATCATATAAGTGTCTATAAGAAAGCCTTAAGACCTGTCAAAAGTGATTTTTTTGGTTACAAAAAGAACAACAAAGAGAGACAACAAAAAAGAATTCAATTAGAACTTGCCAGAAAACAATGCCCAAGCCGTAAAGCCATATTTTGCCCCTCAAAATATGTTCAATTGAGTCTGCCGCGAACGCCAAATTCTGGTATATGCCTTCTCAATAATAAAAATAGGTAACAAGTAGACCAAAAAAGAGAAAAGAAGCAAAATTAATTAACCTTTTTGTTATTTTTTCGATCACATTTTTTTTTTCAAAATCATGAAAGCCATTAGCTACGAAATGGAACAATTAAATAAGTTCGTTTTTTCGTCCAAATGAAGTGCTTGAGACCAGTAATTTTTCAGAATATGTCTTACGTCTGCAAAAAGACAAAAGTAAAAAAAAATGTTTTACTTCTTGTGCGAAAAACCCGTGTCGAAGCCAGTAAATTCATAACGAAATCTTTAAAAGAAAAAATTAGATTTTGTTGAATTGCAACTACGCTTGACAAAAAATGTCATATTAGACCTTTAATTAACGCAAGACTAGGTAACACATAGACACAAAAAACAAAAGAACAGCAAAGATAAAAAAAATTGGCTCACATTTTTAAAAACCCTTAATTCAAAGGAAAACCATTAGATGGCAATTGAAAACACCCAATTTATTTATCATCACGAACGATTAGATTTTGTAACTTGCACCTTCCCTGAACAACAATAAAGTCAACTGTGATCTGTAATTAACAAGACTAGGAAACAATTAGACAAAAAAGAACAAAAATGCGAATTTAAACAACGTTAAAAACTTTTTTTCTTTTGAAAAAAAATTGTTTTCAAAGTCATGAAAGCCATCATTCATGAAGGTCCAAAAAGTGCCTATAAAACTGTCATAATCCAAGTAATTTCATACGACTAAAAAGACAAAGTAAAAACGACAGTAAAAAGCAATCGTAAAAAATTCAATTATGTTCTTAAAGAAAGGAATATCGGAGCCGTTAAAACCATAATCTATGCCTTTCAAGAAATTTATATGTTCAATTCGGCTGTATTCTTAACATCAATAATGTAATATGTGAATTGTCAGTTATGCAATAATGTGACGAAGCGAAAAAACGTCAAGGAGGGGCCAATACCTAAGAACTACCTAAAAAACTCCCTAAAATTGTGAAATCTAATAGGATCAAAGCCAAAAAACCATAACTTAACGTGTAATATGGCAGGAAAAGAAATAATATTTAATTCTACAGAAAGAAGAGGAAGAAGAAGCATTTTTTGTGGACACTAAGCTACAATTTGACCAATTTAAGAGAACAATGTTGGCAGTTAATAAGCCAATGTTTTTATTAAAATCAAACGTTTTTAAAAGTCAAAACCAACATAATCTTTCGAGTAAATAAAATGGCTGATGCAATAAATTGGAACTGTTTAGGGAGCAATTTGGACCTATCAACAGTGAGTTTTGATGTGAATTGCTCTGTTCTTTAATTAACATGAAAAAGCTCGACTTTATTTTTTAAGAAAAACGGACTGATTATAATTCGATTTATTTTTTTCTATTGTAACAGTCCAAGATTGAACCAAAACCAGCCCAGCTATTGCTCCTTGTCCGTTTAAAACACTCAATTGTTTCGAAGTCTTTGTATCTAGATAATTTGTTAGTTAAAAGTTCAAAAATAAATGCTGCGTTTTTGATAATCATAGAGTAAAGTTAGCAAAAAACGGCAAAGTTTAAATTCTAGACTACTCTCAATGGAAAACGAAGAAAAAATAGCTCAGTTTGTAAATTACAAATATTGTGTTTGTTGGTTTTTGGGGTGTGTACTTCCGGCAAATTGAACGGGACTAAAGAAGCTTATTTCGGGCAATTTTTGGTGAAAAGGCTGATTTTGGAAATTTTTAGCCAAAGTTTTAGCCAGAAAAGTTAAATCAAAATAGTCAACAATACTTTGTTTGTCTCTAAAAGTAAAATAAACAGTGCTATTGTTAAGAATTTATATAATATTTAGCAAAATTGACGAAATTTTTGGCGAAATTCCGGAAAATGTGAATAAAAACAACAGAAATTCGACTCATATTCACAAAACTTCAAACCGATAACTCCCTGTAAAATATGAAATTCAAAAAAACTATTTTAATTCCATATTCTACGCTGGGGGTGGGGGCTGTTTAATGATACCACTTACAACTCTGTACGATGAATATATCGATCGGTCAAAATTGTCTGAACAAAAAAAACCCATTTGAGTATATAGTTCCTCCTCCCTCAAGAGGGGTCGGAACAACAAGTTAATTTTTCCTGCTATAGTTTCTCAATTACTTAGTTAAAAACAAATTTGACAAACAAGGACCAGCTATAGTCATTAAATTTATACTTTATTTTCATTCATGTAACTTCCTTTTTCTGGCCACCGCCATCACTCAGTTGCTGAATTTGAGCATTTTCTCATTGGTTACCTAACTGTGCTTTATTTCTGTGTCAATTTTGTGATAATTTTTTTAGTATACTTGACGTCTAACTCAAACAAGTAATTTCTGCGCAATTTTAGCCTTATTTCTTAATTGAGATGATAAACTCCAATTGAGAGCTTCAACTAGATAAATATGAGGCATTAGTGCGCGAAAGACGTTAGCTTTTGAAAAAAAAATAAAGGACAGATTTTGAAATCAGAATCTCATTTTTCTCCATTTTTTTAAAAAATTTTGTTCTTTTTTAACTAGGTGTGTCAACAACATTTTCCGGCAGCCTTCCCGGCAATCTGCTGGTATTTGTCCTGCACTGATTAGTTTGCAACGTTTTCAAAATCTTTTCAAAATATTTGGAAGGCACATTCAGCCATTGAGAACGCCCCGACTACCAAGAGATACGCGTCTTCAAAGTTTGAGACAAGAAAGGTCGTAGGCCGCCATTTTGCAATGTTATTTTTTTGTAATCATCTTAAAATTTCAAGTAATGTACAAACTCTTTAATAGAGAAACTATACTTTTGGTAGTAAGAGCAGTAACATTTTTTAAAGATTGATAGTTAACTTTCTTGTTCTGATGTATGAAGTTGTATAACACATTTGTTTTAAGGTGCTATAATTTATTTTTCAATAACGTTGGTAAGCATTGCTGTTGAAGACCGTATCCGTTTTTGTTATTACAATAGAATTTGTGGATTTTCTGGTCAATTTTTCAAAACAAAAGGAACATCCATATGTCTGAAAATTTATCACTTTAACTCTAATAATTTCTCTGACCGAAACCGCTTGCTTCAATACTAAGTTTGCAAAGCGTCTCGGCGAGGATTAAAAAATGTTTTTTTACAGTACTCTATAAATTTTTTCCAAATGTATCATTCAAATTTTATCAAATGTTGAAAATTATCACTCAAATATTGAAAAAAGTGATTTTAAGATTTCAAAGGTTTTCAGAAATATGGTCAGAAAATTTTAAGTTCTACTTTAAGTAAGTTTGAAAACAGATTAATTTCTGTATTTATCTTTTTTCACCTAATTGGTAGTTTTACCAAGACTGGTTA
>NW_027452176.1:0-13636 GCF_964194025.1 Convolutriloba macropyga
GGAACGAGTCAACAGATTTAACTGAAGACCATGTTGCCGTTCTACTCAAACAGATCCAACTATGAGCTTTTTAAACGCAGCAACTATTGCATACGCTTGTAGAGGCTGGTATTACCGCGGCTGCTGGCACCAGACTTGCCCTCTACTCGTTCATCAATGGAGCTTTTAAGTCCATTCCATTCTGATTACAAACCATAAAGGTTCATATCATTATTTCTAGTCACTACCTCCTCGTGCGGAGAGTGGGTAATTTGCGTGCCTGCTGCCTTCCTTGGATGTGGTAGCCGTTTCTAAGGCTCCCTCTCCGGAATCGAACCCTGATTCCCCGTTACCCGTCACAACCATGGTAGTCCGTTACACTACCATCATAGGTTGATAGGTCAGAAATTCGGAAGTTCCGTCCCCAAGCCGAAGCTATCTGGGATCTTTCAGTTACTAGGACTCATCACGGGATGTGTCTGTACTTAGCAAATCACCCGGTGTAGTCTTGTAAAAGTCTCCGACAGTGTCGGACAATCAGCATGCATTAGCTGCAGGGTTACCGCAGTTATTCATTTAGCTTGCAAATCAACTAATAGATAGTAACTGATTTAATGAGCCATTCGCGGTTCCACTTTTTCAAGCTTCGCTTGCACATGCATGGCTTAGTCTTTCAGACAAGCATATGGCAACTGACAGGATCAATCAGTTTAATTGTACTTTGAACAATCTTTCGATTTGTTCGAATTTAGAAAGACATAGCCTTGCGGCCTCGTCAATCTTGCTTTGAGCTTTTTAAATCACGAAGAGTTTCAATGCATGCTTTGGCATGGCTACTAGTTACTACACAGTACTCTACACACTTAGAGTTACCCACGATTACACATTTCACATGCTGATGTTTCGGCTCGCGCGTACTAGAAACAGCATAATACTATGTGTACTGGTAGATAGCGCTCTGTGAGCATTTCCCATGAGCAGGTTTTGCCCTCCAAATCTCTGTTCTACTGTTACCAATACCGGCTAACAACTGTATCATACTAGGGAGAATTGACTCATGATTTAAAAACCAGATGTTCACATGTCGATGTTTCGGCTCTCGCCTACTAGAAACAACATAATACTAGTCTGTTAAAAATCTCAATCACGCCGCCTCTTCAGATACAGAAGTTTTACCTTTTATTGGTTAGAGAACAGCTTTCCAGCTGTCGACATGGTTACTAGTAACAACACCGTACTCAACACAAAAACTTTTCAACTTCACAACTTTCACATGCTGATGTTTCTGCTTTCGCATACTAGAAACAGCATAATACTTATTGTTTTGTCAAGTAATTTGTGTGTCTTTCCCATGTGAAGTTTCACCGGTCAACAATGTTTCCCTGACCAATTACGGCTACTAGTAGCTGTATAATACTAGGGAAAATGATTGAGGATTTAATATCAGATTTTCACATGTTGATGTTTCGGCTTTCGCCTACTAGAAACAACATAATACTAGTCTGCTAAGAAATCTCGCTCAAATTGCCTTTTCACATACAGAAGTTTCACCTTCTATTGGTTAGAGAACAGTTCTCAGCTGTCGACATGGTTACTAGTAACAACATCGTACTCAACACAAAAATTCTTCAACTTCACAACTTTCACATGCTGATGTTTCTGCTTTCGCGTACTAGAAACAGCATAATACTTATTGCTTTGTCAAGAAGTGTGTGTGTCTTTCCCATGCGAAAGTTTCACCGGTCAGCAATAATTGCCGTGTCCAATTAAGGTTACTCATAGCTGTATAATACTAGGGAAAATGATTGAGGATTTAATATCAGATTTTCACATGTTGATGTTTCGGCTTTCGCCTACTAGAAACAACATAATACTAGTCTGCTAATAAATCTCGCTCAAATTGCCTTTTCACATACAGAAGTTTCACCTCTTCTTGGTCACTGTACAGATGATGCTGTCTGTTCTTTATTTGGTTCTGCTTATTATAAGGAGGGGCATCACTCCTTCCTCCTTGGTTTGCATGCATTAAGCCTGCTTTGTGAAAAGCGTATCTTTCTAGCTTTTCTTCGCCTTACTCGAGTAGGACGATACAATCCAGACATTAGTCAGTCTTGGTGTAAAGTCACTGAGTATTATTCGGTTCTGCTTTATTCAGCAATATGCTGTATAATTGTTGTAATTTGCGAACATATTTGTTCTCAGTTCCGAACTACTAGCGACGACAGATTACCAGCGGTCATGAGCCATCAAGGTAGTTCTTTGGTGCATCAAGTAGAGAGGTGCCATCAAACAACACTTCCCTAATAATGCTACACACATAGAATTTGCTACAGTGCAGCTTTTTACTTTGCAAAATTTGCGCACAAATTTTGCATAGAATAAATGTTTTATCAAGATTTTTAGATCCCCTCCCTTGAGAGAACGTTACTCCTTTAAGTGAACACCCCGCGGCGTCCTGTTGTTATTGCTTATAACCATTTCGCAAGCCGGAGGCATAATGCACTACGCAAGCCGCTACTTTGGCACAGAGGCACCTAGTTTTACACCCGGGACTTCAGGTGGCCCAGTTTTACACCCAGTACAGCGGTGCCAGTTGGTAACCCGGTGGATCCTCGGAGACCAGACATGATCATAGATCAAACCCGATGTATGCTACTCCTGAACGTATAGTATCTCCACTGTGCAATGAAATTATCGTTCGTTTCGGGCCTTCCTATACGTTCAGCAGACAATCGCTAGGAATTCACCTCGTGACCCGTGGTGACCACACTGGATTTCAAGTTTATTGATTTGGACAGACCTGTCATTTATTTTGCTTTTCAGCTTCAGTTCTGCTCGATCTAGCTTGCCTAAGGCTTGATCTCGCTTTGCTCACCCCTGTAGGAGCCTCTACTAGTACCACTCGGAGTAATGGGGAATCCACCAGACCTAATCGATGAATGCCATCAAACAACAAACATCATACCCGGCTTCATCAGGCATATTTTATTACTTCCGAGAGGTACTTTAGTATCAGATCTTTCTCCATGCCTCTTATGAGGACCCGTCAGACCTTTCGGTTTATCGTTTAGCTTCAGTCCTGCTCGATCTAGCTTTCCCAAGGCTCGATCTAGCTCTATTCGCCCCACTAGAGGGCTCTCTAAGACCCCTCGGTCTTAGTGTTAGCTCCGGTACTGCTCGGTCGTGCTTGCTGAAGGCCCGACCCAGCTTTAGTTAGATTCTCGTACTTTCTCTTGGCCTCTCTAGGAGGACCAGACAGACCTCTCGGTCTATCGTTTAGCTTCAGTCCTGCTCGATCTAGCTTGCCCAAGGCTTGATCAAGCTCTATTCGCCCCGCTAGAGGGCTCTCTAAGACCCCTCGGTCTTAGTGTTATCTTCTGTAATGCCTAACCAAGCTTACTACAGGCCTTGGTCAGGTCTTTATCGGTCACCGATTAGTAACAGACCAATCATAGGGCCTTCCACCCTATCCGGGTTGAGGTCTTTAGTCCAGCCATATTTTGACAAGACACCTCTCCCTAATAATGCCCCACACATAGAATTACTGTCCATGCAGTATTTAACTTGTGTTTTTTTCTAAAATTTGATTTTCACTTTTTGGAGGTTCATTTGCTCCTCTGACACTCTTTCAGCTTCAATCTTACTCGATCTAGCTTTCCCAAGGCTCGATCTAGCTCTATTCGCCCCACTAGAGGGCTCTCTAAGACACTTCGGTCTTAGTGTTAGCTCCGGTCTTGCTCAATCGTGCTTGCTGAAGGCGCGATCAAGCTTTAGTTAGCTTCTCGTACTTCCTCTTGGCCTCTCTAGGAGGACCAGACAGACCTCTCGGTCTATCGTTTAGCTTCAGTCCTGCTCGATCTAGCTTTCCCAAGGCTCGATCTAGCTCTATTCGCCCTGCTAGAGGGCTCTCTAAGACCCCTCGGTCTTAGTGTTAGCTCCGGTACAGCTCGGTCGTGCTTGCTGAAGGCCCGATCAAGCTTTAGTTAGATTCTCGTACTTTCTCTTGGCCTCTCTAGGAGGACCAGACAGACCTCTCGGTCTATCGTTTAGCTTCAGTCCTGCTTGATCTAGCTTTCCCAAGGCTCGATCTAGCTCTATTCGCCCTGCTAGAGGGCTCTCTAAGACCCCTCGGTCTTAGTGTTAGCTCCGGTACAGCTCGGTCGTGCTTGCTGAAGGCCCGATCAAGCTTTAGTTAGCTTCTCGTACTTTCTCTTGGCCTCTCTAGGAGGACCAGACAGACCTCTCGGTCTATCGTTTAGCTTCAGTCCTGCTCGATCTAGCTTTCCCAAGGCTCGATCTAGATCTATTCGCCCTGCTAGAGGGCTCTCTAAGACCCCTCGGTCTTAGTGTTAGCTCCGGTACAGCTCGGTCGTGCTTGCTGAAGGCCTGATCAAGCTTTAGTTAGCTTCTCGTACTTTCTCTTGGCCTCTCTAGGAGGACCAGACAGACCTTTCGGTCTCTTGCTTAGCTTCAGTCCTGCTCGATCTAGCTTTCCCAAGGCTCGATCTAGCTCTATTCGCCCCGCTAGAGGGCTCTCTAAGACCCCTCGGTCTTAGTGTTAACTCCTGTAATGCCTAACCAAGCTTACTACAGGCCTTGGTCAGGTCTTTATCGGTCACCGATTAGTAACAGACCGATCATGGGGCCTTCCACCCTATCCGGGTTGAGGTCTTTAGTCCAGCCATATTTTGACAAGACACCTCCCCCTAATAATGCCCCACACATAGAAATACTGTCCATGCAGTATTTAACTTGTGTTTTTTCTAAAATTTGATTTTCACTTTTTGGAGGTTCATTTGCTCCTCTGACACTCTTTCAGCTTCAATCTTACTCGATCTAGCTTTCCCAAGGCTCGATCTAGCTCTATTCGCCCCACCAGAGGGCTCTCTAAGACACTTCGGTCTTAGTGTTAGCTCCGGTCTTGCTCAATCGTGCTTGCTGAAGGCGCGATCAAGCTTTAGTTAGCTTCTCGTACTTTCTCTTGGCCTCTCTAGGAGGACCAGACAGACCTCTCGGTCTATCGTTTAGCTTCAGTCCTGCTCGATCTAGCTTTCCCAAGGCTCGATCTAGCTCTATTCGCCCCGCTAGAGGGCTCTCTAAGACCCCTCGGTCTTAGTGTTAGCTCCGGTACAGCTCGGTCGTGCTTGCTGAAGGCCCGATCAAGCTTTAGTTGGCTTCTCGTACTTTCTCTTGGCCTCTCTAGGAGGACCAGACAGACCTCTCGGTCTCTTGCTTAGCTTCAGTCCTGCTCGATCTAGCTTGCCCAAGGCTTGATCAAGCTCTATTCGCCCCGCTAGAGGGCTCTCTGAGACCCCTCGGTCTTAGTGTTAGCTCCGGTACAGCTCGGTCGTGCTTGCTGAAGGCCCGATCAAGCTTTAGTTAGCTTCTCGTTTTTTCTCTTGGCCTCTCTAGGAGGACCAGACAGACCTCTCGGTCTATCGTTTAGCTTCAGTCCTGCTCGATCTAGCTTTCCCAAGGCTCGATCTAGCTCTATTCGCCCCGCTAGAGGGCTCTCTAAGACCCCTCGGTCTTAGTGTTAGCTCCGGTACAGCTCGGTCGTGCTTGCTGAAGGCCCGATCAAGCTTTAGTTGGCTTCTCGTACTTTCTCTTGGCCTCTCTAGGAGGACCAGACAGACCTCTCGGTCTATCCTTTAGCTTCAGTCCTGCTCGATCTAGCTTTCCCAAGGCTCGATCTAGCTCTATTCGCCCCGCTAGAGGGCTCTCTAAGACCCCTCGGTCTTAGTGTTATCTCCTGTAATGCCTAACCAAGCTTACTACAGGCCTTGGTCAGGTCTTTATCGGTCACCGATTAGTAACAGACCGATCATAGGGCCTTCCACCCTATCTGGGTTGAGGTCTTTAGTCCAGCCATATTTTGACAAGACACCTCCCCCTAATAATGCCCCACACATAGAATTACTGTTTATGCAGCTTTTCACTTGTGAAATTTTTAATTTTCGCAATTATTATAGAATAAGTGTTTGCGCAGCTTTTCATAGGTCGAGCTCTAGCTAGCTAGCTCAAGCTAGCTAGCTAGCTCAAGCTCAAGCTATCTAGCTCAAGCTCAAGCCAGCTAGCTCAAGCTCAAGCTAGCTAGCTAGCTCAAGCTCAAGCTAGCTAGCTAGCTCAAGCTCAAGCTAGCTAGCTCAAGCTCAAGCTAGCTAGCTCAAGCTCAAGCTAGCTAGCTAGCTCAAGCTCAAGCTCAAGCTAGCTAGCTCAAGCTCAAGCTCAAGCTAGCTAGCTAGCTCAAGCTCAAGCTAGCTAGCTAGCTCAAGCTCAAGCTAGCTAGCTAGCTCAAGCTCAAGCTAGCTAGCTCAAGCTCAAGCTCAAGCTCAAGCTAGCTAGCTAGCTCAAGCTAGCTAGCTAGCTCAAGCTCAAGCTAGCTAGCTAGCTCAAGTTCAAGCTAGCTAGCTAGCTCAAGCTCAAGCTAGCTAGCTAGCTCAAGCTCAAGCTAGCTAGCTCAAGCTCAAGCTAGCTAGCTCAAGCTCAAGCTAGCTAGCTAGCTCAAGCTCAAGCTCAAGCTAGCTAGCTCAAGCTCAAGCTCAAGCTAGCTAGCTAGCTCAAGCTCAAGCTAGCTAGCTAGCTCAAGCTCAAGCTCAAGCTAGCTAGCTAGCTCAAGTTCAAGCTAGCTAGCTAGCTCAAGCTCAAGCTAGCTAGCTCAAGCTCAAGCTAGCTAGCTCAAGCTCAAGCCAGCTAGCTCAAGCTCAAGCTCAAGCTAGCTAGCTAGCTCAAGCACAAGCTAGCTAGCTAGCTCAATCTCAAGCTAGCTAGCTCAAGCTCAAGCTAGCTAGCTCAAGCTCAAGCTAGCTAGCTAGCTCAAGCTCAAGCTCAAGCTAGCTAGCTCAAGCTCAAGCTCAAGCTAGCTAGCTAGCTCAAGCTCAAGCTAGCTAGCTAGCTCAAGCTCAAGCTCAAGCTAGCTAGCTCAAGCTCAAGCTCAAGCTAGCTAGCTAGCTCAAGCTCAAGCTGGCTAGCTAGCTCAAGCTCAAGCTAGCTAGCTAGCTCAAGCTCAAGCTAGCTAGCTCAAGCTCAAGCTCAAGCTCAAGCTAGCTAGCTAGCTCAAGCTAGCTAGCTAGCTCAAGCTCAAGCTAGCTAGCTAGCTCAAGTTCAAGCTAGCTAGCTAGCTCAAGCTCAAGCTAGCTAGCTAGCTCAAGCTCAAGCTAGCTAGCTCAAGCTCAAGCTAGCTAGCTCAAGCTCAAGCTAGCTAGCTAGCTCAAGCTCAAGCTCAAGCTAGCTAGCTCAAGCTCAAGCTCAAGCTAGCTAGCTAGCTCAAGCTCAAGCTAGCTAGCTAGCTCAAGCTCAAGCTAGCTAGCTAGCTCAAGTTCAAGCTAGCTAGCTAGCTCAAGCTCAAGCTAGCTAGCTCAAGCTCAAGCTAGCTAGCTCAAACTCAAGCTAGCTAGCTAGCTCAAGTTCAAGCTAGCTAGCTAGCTCAAGCTCAAGCTAGCTAGCTAGCTCAAGCTCAAGCTAGCTAGCTCAAGCTCAAGCTAGCTAGCTCAAGCTCCAGCTAGCTAGCTAGCTCAAGCTCAAGCTCAAGCTAGCTAGCTCAAGCTCAAGCTCAAGCTAGCTAGCTAGCTCAAGCTCAAGCTAGCTAGCTAGCTCAAGCTCAAGCTAGCTAGCTAGCTCAAGTTCAAGCTAGCTAGCTAGCTCAAGCTCAAGCTAGCTAGCTCAAGCTCAAGCTAGCTAGCTCAAGCTCAAGCCAGCTAGCTCAAGCTCAAGCTCAAGCTAGCTAGCTAGCTCAAGCACAAGCTTGCTAGCTAGCTCAAGCTCAAGCTAGCTAGCTCAAGCTCAAGCTAGCTAGCTCAAGCTCAAGCTAGCTAGCTCAAGCTCAAGCTCAAGCTAGCTAGCTAGCTCAAGCACAAGCTTGCTAGCTAGCTCAAGCTCAAGCTAGCTAGCTCAAGCTCAAGCTAGCTAGCTCAAGCTCAAGCTAGCTAGCTAGCTCAAGCTCAAGCTCAAGCTAGCTAGCTCAAGCTCAAGCTCAAGCTAGCTAGCTGGCTCAAGCTCAAGCTAGCTAGCTAGCTCAAGCTCAAGCTAGCTAGCTAGCTCAAGCTCAAGCTAGCTAGCTCAAGCTCAAGCTCAAGCTAGCTAGCTAGCTCAAGCTAGCTAGCTAGCTCAAGCTCAAGCTAGCTAGCTAGCTCAAGTTCAAGCTAGCTAGCTAGCTCAAGCTCAAGCTAGCTAGCTAGCTCAAGCTCAAGCTAGCTAGCTCAAGCTCAAGCTAGCTAGCTCAAGCTCAAGCTAGCTAGCTAGCTCAAGCTCAAGCTCAAGCTAGCTAGCTCAAGCTCAAGCTCAAGCTAGCTAGCTAGCTCAAGCTCAAGCTAGCTAGCTAGCTCAAGCTCAAGCTAGCTAGCTAGCTCAAGTTCAAGCTAGCTAGCTAGCTCAAGCTCAAGCTAGCTAGCTCAAGCTCAAGCTAGCTAGCTCAAGCTCAAGCCAGCTAGCTCAAGCTCAAGCTCAAGCTAGCTAGCTAGCTCAAGCACAAGCTAGCTAGCTAGCTCAAGCTCAAGCTAGCTAGCTCAAGCTCAAGCTAGCTAGCTCAAGCTCAAGCTAGCTAGCTAGCTCAAGCTCAAGCTCAAGCTAGCTAGCTCAAGCTCAAGCTCAAGCTAGCTAGCTAGCTCAAGCTCAAGCTAGCTAGCTAGCTCAAGCTCAAGCTAGCTAGCTCAAGCTCAAGCTCAAGCTAGCTAGCTAGCTCAAGCTCAAGCTAGCTAGCTAGCTCAAGCTCAAGCTAGCTAGCTAGCTCAAGCTCAAGCTAGCTAGCTCAAGCTCAAGCTCAAGCTCAAGCTAGCTAGCTAGCTCAAGCTAGCTAGCTAGCTCAAGCTCAAGCTAGCTAGCTAGCTCAAGTTCAAGCTAGCTAGCTAGCTCAAGCTCAAGCTAGCTAGCTAGCTCAAGCTCAAGCTAGCTAGCTCAAGCTCAAGCTAGCTAGCTCAAGCTCAAGCTAGCTAGCTAGCTCAAGCTCAAGCTCAAGCTAGCTAGCTCAAGCTCAAGCTCAAGCTAGCTAGCTAGCTCAAGCTCAAGCTAGCTAGCTAGCTCAAGCTCAAGCTAGCTAGCTAGCTCAAGTTCAAGCTAGCTAGCTAGCTCAAGCTCAAGCTAGCTAGCTCAAGCTCAAGCTAGCTAGCTCAAACTCAAGCTAGCTAGCTAGCTCAAGTTCAAGCTAGCTAGCTAGCTCAAGCTCAAGCTAGCTAGCTAGCTCAAGCTCAAGCTAGCTAGCTCAAGCTCAAGCTAGCTAGCTCAAGCTCAAGCTAGCTAGCTAGCTCAAGCTCAAGCTCAAGCTAGCTAGCTCAAGCTCAAGCTCAAGCTAGCTAGCTAGCTCAAGCTCAAGCTAGCTAGCTAGCTCAAGCTCAAGCTAGCTAGCTAGCTCAAGTTCAAGCTAGCTAGCTAGCTCAAGCTCAAGCTAGCTAGCTCAAGCTCAAGCTAGCTAGCTCAAGCTCAAGCCAGCTAGCTCAAGCTCAAGCTCAAGCTAGCTAGCTAGCTCAAGCACAAGCTTGCTAGCTAGCTCAAGCTCAAGCTAGCTAGCTCAAGCTCAAGCTAGCTAGCTCAAGCTCAAGCTAGCTAGCTCAAGCTCAAGCTCAAGCTAGCTAGCTAGCTCAAGCACAAGCTTGCTAGCTAGCTCAAGCTCAAGCTAGCTAGCTCAAGCTCAAGCTAGCTAGCTCAAGCTCAAGCTAGCTAGCTAGCTCAAGCTCAAGCTCAAGCTAGCTAGCTCAAGCTCAAGCTCAAGCTAGCTAGCTAGCTCAAGCTCAAGCTAGCTAGCTAGCTCAAGCTCAAGCTAGCTAGCTAGCTCAAGCTCAAGCTAGCTAGCTCAAGCTCAAGCTCAAGCTAGCTAGCTAGCTCAAGCTAGCTAGCTAGCTCAAGCTCAAGCTAGCTAGCTAGCTCAAGTTCAAGCTAGCTAGCTAGCTCAAGCTCAAGCTAGCTAGCTAGCTCAAGCTCAAGCTATCTAGCTCAAGCTCAAGCTAGCTAGCTCAAGCTCAAGCTAGCTAGCTAGCTCAAGCTCAAGCTCAAGCTAGCTAGCTCAAGCTCAAGCTCAAGCTAGCTAGCTAGCTCAAGCTCAAGCTAGCTAGCTAGCTCAAGCTCAAGCTAGCTAGCTAGCTCAAGTTCAAGCTAGCTAGCTAGCTCAAGCTCAAGCTAGCTAGCTCAAGCTCAAGCTAGCTAGCTCAAGCTCAAGCCAGCTAGCTCAAGCTCAAGCTCAAGCTAGCTAGCTAGCTCAAGCTCAAGCTCAAGCTCAAGCTAGCTAGCTAGCTCAAGTTCAAGCTAGCTAGCTAGCTCAAGCTCAAGCTAGCTAGCTCAAGCTCAAGCTAGCTAGCTCAAGCTCAAGCCAGCTAGCTCAAGCTCAAGCTCAAGCTAGCTAGCTAGCTCAAGCTCAAGCTAGCTAGCTCAAGCTCAAGCTAGCTAGCTAGCTAGCTCAAGCTCAAGCTCAAGCTAGCTAGCTCAAGCTCAAGCTCAAGCTAGCTAGCTCAAGCTCAAGCTCAAGCTAGCTAGCTCAAGCTCAAGCTCAAGCTAGCTAGCTCAAGCCCAAGCTCAAGCTAGCTAGCTAGCTCAAGCTCAAGCTAGCTAGCTCAAGCTCAAGCTCAAGCTCAAGCTAGCTAGCTAGCTAGCTCAAGCTCAAGCTCAAGCTAGCTAGCTAGCTCAAGCTCAAGCTAGCTAGCTCAAGCTCAAGCTAGCTAGCTAGCTCAAGTTCAAGCTAGCTAGCTAGCTCAAGCTCAAGCTAGCTAGCTAGCTCAAGCTCAAGCTAGCTAGCTCAAGCTCAAGCTAGCTAGCTCAAGCTCAAGCTAGCTAGCTAGCTCAAGCTCAAGCTCAAGCTAGCTAGCTCAAGCTCAAGCTCAAGCTAGCTAGCTAGCTCAAGCTCAAGCTAGCTAGCTAGCTCAAGCTCAAGCTAGCTAGCTAGCTCAAGTTCAAGCTAGCTAGCTAGCTCAAGCTCAAGCTAGCTAGCTCAAGCTCAAGCTAGCTAGCTCAAACTCAAGCTAGCTAGCCAGCTCAAGTTCAAGCTAGCTAGCTAGCTCAAGCTCAAGCTAGCTAGCTAGCTCAAGCTCAAGCTAGCTAGCTCAAGCTCAAGCTAGCTAGCTCAAGCTCAAGCTAGCTAGCTAGCTCAAGCTCAAGCTCAAGCTAGCTAGCTCAAGCTCAAGCTCAAGCTAGCTAGCTAGCTCAAGCTCAAGCTAGCTAGCTAGCTCAAGCTCAAGCTAGCTAGCTAGCTCAAGTTCAAGCTAGCTAGCTAGGTCAAGCTCAAGCTAGCTAGCTCAAGCTCAAGCTAGCTAGCTCAAGCTCAAGCCAGCTAGCTCAAGCTCAAGCTCAAGCTAGCTAGCTAGCTCAAGCACAAGCTTGCTAGCTAGCTCAAGCTCAAGCTAGCTAGCTCAAGCTCAAGCTAGCTAGCTCAAGCTCAAGCTAGCTAGCTCAAGCTCAAGCTCAAGCTAGCTAGCTAGCTCAAGCACAAGCTTGCTAGCTAGCTCAAGCTCAAGCTAGCTAGCTCAAGCTCAAGCTAGCTAGCTCAAGCTCAAGCTAGCTAGCTAGCTCAAGCTCAAGCTCAAGCTAGCTAGCTCAAGCTCAAGCTCAAGCTAGCTAGCTAGCTCAAGCTCAAGCTAGCTAGCTAGCTCAAGCTCAAGCTAGCTAGCTAGCTCAAGCTCAAGCTAGCTAGCTCAAGCTCAAGCTCAAGCTAGCTAGCTAGCTCAAGCTAGCTAGCTAGCTCAAGCTCAAGCTAGCTAGCTAGCTCAAGTTCAAGCTAGCTAGCTAGCTCAAGCTCAAGCTAGCTAGCTAGCTCAAGCTCAAGCTAGCTAGCTCAAGCTCAAGCTAGCTAGCTCAAGCTCAAGCTAGCTAGCTAGCTCAAGCTCAAGCTCAAGCTAGCTAGCTCAAGCTCAAGCTCAAGCTAGCTAGCTAGCTCAAGCTCAAGCTAGCTAGCTAGCTCAAGCTCAAGCTAGCTAGCTAGCTCAAGTTCAAGCTAGCTAGCTAGCTCAAGCTCAAGCTAGCTAGCTCAAGCTCAAGCTAGCTAGCTCAAGCTCAAGCCAGCTAGCTCAAGCTCAAGCTCAAGCTAGCTAGCTAGCTCAAGCTCAAGCTCAAGCTAGCTAGCTAGCTCAAGTTCAAGCTAGCTAGCTAGCTCAAGCTCAAGCTAGCTAGCTCAAGCTCAAGCTAGCTAGCTCAAGCTCAAGCCAGCTAGCTCAAGCTCAATCTCAAGCTAGCTAGCTAGCTCAAGCTCAAGCTAGCTAGCTCAAGCTCAAGCTAGCTAGCTAGCTAGCTCAAGCTCAAGCTCAAGCTAGCTAGCTCAAGCTCAAGCTCAAGCTAGCTAGCTCAAGCTCAAGCTCAAGCTAGCTAGCTCAAGCTCAAGCTCAAGCTAGCTAGCTCAAGCTCAAGCTCAAGCTAGCTAGCTAGCTCAAGCTCAAGCTAGCTAGCTCAAGCTCAAGCTCAAGCTCAAGCTAGCTAGCTAGCTAGCTCAAGCTCAAGCTCAAGCTAGCTAGCTAGCTCAAGCTCAAGCTAGCTAGCTCAAGCTCAAGCCAGCTAGCTCAAGCTCAAGCTCAAGCTAGCTAGCTAGCTCAAGCTCAAGCTAGCTAGCTCAAGCTCAAGCCAGCTAGCTCAAGCTCAAGCTCAAGCTCAAGCTAGCTAGCTAGCTCAAGCTCAAGCTAGATAGCTAGCTCAAGCTAGCTAGCTAGCTCAAGCTCAAGCTCAAGCTAGCTAGCTAGCTAGCTCAAGCTCAAGCTAGCTAGCTCAAGCTCAAGCCAGCTAGCTCAAGCTCAAGCTCAAGCTAGCTAGCTAGCTCAAGCTCAAGCTAGCTAGCTCAAGCTCAAGCTCAAGCGAGCTAGCTAGCTCAAGCTCAAGCTAGCTAGCTAGCTCAAGCTCAAGCTAGCTAACTCAAGCTAACTCAGCTAGCTCAAGCTAACTCAAGCTAGCTAAAGCTAACTCAAGCTAACTCAAGCTAACTCAAGCTAACTCAAGCTAGCTAAAGCTAACTCAAGCTAACTCAAGCTAACCCGAGCTAACTCAAGCTAGCTCAAGCTAACCCAAGCTAGCTAAAGCTAACTCAAGCTAACTCAAGCTAATTCAAGCTAACTCAAGCTAACTCAAGCTAACTCAAGCTAACTCAAGCTAGCTAAAGCTAACTCAAGCTAACTCAAGCTAACTCAAGCTAACCCGAGCTAACTCAAGCTAACTGAAGGTAGCTAAAGCTAGTTCAAGCTAACTCAAGCTAGCTAAAGCTAAGACAAGCTAACTCAAGCTAACTCAAGCTAACTCAAGCTAACTCAAGCTAACTCAAGCTAGTTCAAGCTAACTCAAGCTAACTCAAGCTAACTCAAGCTAGCTAAAGCTAACTCAAGCTAACTCAAGCTAACTCAAGCTAACCCGAGCTAACTCAAGCTAACTCAAGGTAGCTAAAGCTAGTTCAAGCTAACTCAAGCTAGCTAAAGCTAAGACAAGCTAACTCAAGCTAACTCAAGCTAACTCAAGCTAACTCAAGCTAACTCAAGCTAGTTCAAGCTAACTCAAGCTAGCTAAAGCTAACTCAAGCTAACTCAAGCTAACTCAAGCTAGCTCAAGCTAACTCAAGCTAGTTCAAGCTAACTCAAGCTAGCTAAAGCTAACTCAAGCTAACTCAAGCTAACTCAAGCTAACTCAAGCTAGCTAAAGCTAACTCAAGCTAACTCAAGCTAACCCGAGCTAACTCAAGCTAGCTCAAGCTAACCCAAGCTAGCTA
>NW_027452177.1:0-14829 GCF_964194025.1 Convolutriloba macropyga
AACAGGAATCGGAATTTAGAGGGAAGGGAACGGGTGGGAAGGGAGACCAGGGAACGGCAGAGGAGCGGGAGCGGGAGGGGGTGGGAAAGGGTGGGATGGGACCGAGCACGAGAGACAAGGGAATGGGAGAGGAGCGGCAGTGGGAGAGGGTGGGAAGGTTTGGGATGGGACCGAGCACGAGAGGAAAGGGAACTGGAAAGGGAAGCTGGAGGGAAGGGGACAGGAAGGAGAGGGGGACAGGGGACGGGAACGAGAAGGGTTGGGAGGGGAAGCTAGAGGGAAGGGGTCGGGTTGGACAGGACTGGATGGGAGCGGGAGCGGGTAGGGGAGTGGGAACGGCCAACGGGAATGAGAAGGGAAGGCCGTTGGGAAGGAAACAGGGCCGTGGAACAGGAATGAGAAGGGTGGGAAGGGGACGAGAGCGGAAAGGGGATGGGAATGGGAAGGTAGAGGAACGGGTGGGAAGTGAAGGGGGGGGAAGGGAGTGGAAGAGCGAACGGCAACGGTTCGGAGGGGAAGGGAAGGGCACAGAACAGAACGGGAACAGGAGCGAGAACTGGAGCGTGAGCGGGAACTTGAGCGGGAGAGGGAGCGGGGGCGAGAACTGGAGCGGGATCGGGAATGGGAATATGAAGGGAAGGGGTAGAGCGGGAGCAGGAACGAAAACCAGAAGCTTCAGGGCAGGGGTGGAAAGGAAAAGAGGACCGAGAACAGGGAACGGCAATGAGCAGGCGAGGGACTGGGTGGGAAGCGAAGGAGACGTGAGTGGAACAGGAGAGGGAATGATCTTGGGAAGGGGTGGGATGGGAAGGGAAGGGAAGGAGAGGAAAGCGAACCGCAATGGGAGGCGAATGGAGGGGAACCACACTGGGGATGCGGAACCGGAATGAGAAGGGGTGGGGAGGGAACGGGAACGCGGACGTACAGGGAAGGGCACGGGGACGGGGATGGGGATGGGGAATATGAAAGGGGGGGAAGGGGTGGGAAGGAAACACCAGCGACAGAGGGAGTGGGAAGGGAAAGGGCATGGGAATCTACAGGGGAGGGGTGGGAAGGGATTGGGAGCGTGAAGGGAATGGGTGGGCAGGGAAGGGGTGGGAACGGGCGGGAAGCGAAGCGAGAAGGGGCGGGACGGGAAGGCAAGGGATGGGAAGGGCTTTAAAGGAAAGGAAAGTGAAGGTAAGGAGAGGGACAACGAGTGGGAAGCGGATGGCAAGGGGACCAGAGTGGGAACGGGCAATGGGAATGAGAAGGGATGGGCAGGGAGTGGGAGTGAGAACGGTGAGAACGGAAACAGTGGGGAAGTAAAGGGAAGGGGTGGGGCCGGTGGAATGCAAGGGCCAGGCAAAGGGACGACGGCAAGGCAAGGGAGGGGGGCGGGCAAGGGAAGACGAGGAGGGGGGAGGAAATGGGAGGGAGAGGATTAGGGAAGGGAAGGGAAGGGGAGGGGACGGGGTGGGAACGGAATGGAAGGGAAGGCAGAGGAAGGGAAGGCTAGGGAAGGGACAGGGAAGCACAGGAGCGAGAAGGCAAGGCAAGGGAGGGGCAGGGGGAGCGAGGGGCAAGGGAAGGCAAGGAGGGGGGAGGCAAGGGGAGGGTAGCGGATTGGGGAAGGGAAGGAGTGGGGAGGGGACAGGCATGGCAAGGCTAAGAGAGTGGGAAACGGCAACGGGGATGAGAAGGGGCGGGCAGGGAGCGGGAGCGGGCAACAGGAACAGTGGGGACAGGATGGGTAGAGGAAGGGGAGGGGGAAGGCAAGGCAAGGCAAGGCCAGGGCCGGGAAAAGGGGCGAAGGTACAGCAAGGCCGGGGCAGGGGGAGGGGGAGCGAGGGGCAAGGGAAGGCAAGGAGGGGGGGGGGGATAGGCAAGGGGAGGGAGCGGATTAGGGAAGGGAAGGAGCGTGACGGGGAAGCAGGGGAGTGAGAAGGGGACAGGCATAGCAAGCCCAAGAGATTGGGGAAGGCAACGGGAATGAGAAGAGGTGGGCAGGGAGCGGGAGCGGGCAACAGGAACAGTGGGGACGGGATGGGTAGAGGAAGGGGAGGGGCAGGGGAGAGGGAAGGCAAGGGCCGGGCAAAGGGACGAAGGTACGGAAAGGCAGGGGGAGGGGGAGGGGGAGCGAGGGGCAAGGGAAGGCAAGGAGGGGGGGGGGGTAGGCAAGGGGAGGGAGGGTATTACGCAAAGGAGAGCAAGGCAGCGGAAGGCAAGACCAGGCCAGGCAAGGCAAGGGGCGTCACACGAGCGAGAAGGGAAAGGGGATGTGAGGGAAGGGGAGGGGAGGGAAACGGGTGGCAAGGGTAACGGGAACAGATGGTAAGGGATGCAAAGTGGTGGGAGCTTGGTGGGAAGATAAGGGAGGGGCTGTGAAGCGTTGGAAGGGCAACCGGAGGAGATGGGAGGGGAAGGGGAGGGGAAGGGGAGGAATGGGAAGGGAAAGGGAAGCAAAGGGGCGGGAGGGGGGGGGGGGGGGATGGCAAGCCAAGGGGAGGGGAAGGGAGGGGAGGGGAGGCGTGGAAGAGGGCAAGGGCAGGGAAGGTATAAGGGAAGGCAGGGGAGTGTAGGGAATGCAAGGGGAGGGGAGCGTAACTGAAACGGGGAGAGGGGAAAGGAGGAGGGGTGGAAAGCGCTGCGAAGCCGCGGGAACACGGCGGGCAGCGAAGTGTTGGGGCGGCAACGGGAAGAGAAGGGGTGGCAAAGGGACGGGGCCAGGCAGGAGTGGGAAGGGGAGGGAAGGGAATGGGAGGCGGGGGAAGACAAGGGGTGGGAAGGGGAAGGCAAGCCGCCAGCGAAGGAGGGGGAAGGGCAGGGGGTCATGGAAGGAGAGGCAGGGGGGCATGGAGGGGCAGGGGAGGAACAGAAGGGGAGGGGATGGGAAGGGGAGGGGTTGCAAAGGGGTGGGAACGGGTAGGAGGAGGCGAGAGGGGCAGCGGAATGTTGGGAAGACAACGGGAAGGGAAGGGAGGGGGAGGGAAGGGGCTGGGAAGAGGAGGGAAGGGAAGGGAGGGTTGAGAAAGGGCAGGGGGGGGCAAGGGAAGGGGAGAGAAACGTTACGGGAAGGGAAGGCTAGGGGAGGAAGGGGAGGCAAGAGAAGGGGAGGGGGGGGGGATAGGAGGGGAGGGCAAGGGATGGGGAGGGGAATGGAAGGGGAGGGGGCGCAGCGGACGGAAGGGGAGGGGTGCAAGCCGCAAGGTTCGGGAAGGGGGGTACTGTAAGGAGAGGACGGGATACTATAGCCGAGAGTGGCCGGCTAGACTCAGCAAACCCTCTACACGCTACGAGTACTGGTACTGTGTGTGTAGCCATATATACACCGGGGTGTATACACTGCACTATGGCACCAGCTACCCGTACCTAGATCGAGAGCTACTAAGTAGGATAAAGTGCTGTAGCTACTAGCTAGATCTAGAGCTAGTTCTAACTGGTGTATATTTAGCCTGATCCAAGGATTCTACTAGAGAGTATTAGTAAGGATACTACGAGTACGAGTAGTGGTTGGCGCCGGTCGGCCGGCCAGCGCATGTGTGCCTACGAGTACAGTACTCGTACGAGCACTCCATCGAACTCATGCATGCATGCAGCGCCACATATCCCTATCTGTGCTGCTAGGTTCCCTAGGATACCCTAGCTCCTGCTCTCCTGTAGTTAGGTCATAGAAACGATTCAAAACCCTAGTACTAGTACTAGGTACTGTTGTGTCTGTAATATTATACATGCGTCTCTACTCTCTCTATACGAGTACCAGTAGGGAGTGTCCTATGTCTACCAATGAATCTTGGTATACCCTAGGGTACGTGTACTGTAATACTATAGTTAGTACAGAGTACGGGTACTGCAACCCGCAACCCGTCTAAGTTGTACTCGTACAGAGTACAGTATCAGCGCCACTTTGACTACGTACGGTAGTAGGGATACAGTAGGCACCGCATCACTCCGGATCCAATAACGGAATAACCGACGCAGCCTGAACGTGCGAAAGTGCGCTGACCACACCCACTCCCTGCCTGCGATGACCCAAGCGTGACATCTAAAAGTTTTTAACGACATCGTACCTAGCTGCATCAGCAGCGAGACACGGTGCTGCAGGCTTCAGCTGTCTCCCCTACTGTCACCACCGTGTACATGGTAATTTCCCCGGAAACTTGCTGTCGGAGGGGGGATTGGGTGCTACCCAAAGCCTTTGCTGACCGCACTGGCGATGGGCTTGGCTGCGCTTATCCAGTGTCTCGTTGGACTCAGGGTGGACCGCCGCTGTGGTGCATGCGCTGTCCGGGAACGGTGGCTTTATAAGCCAACGGGGTTTCACGACGACCGACCCCACCGTGTTTATATGAAATCCGTTATCGTTAGCATTCTTTGCACTGGCCTGATTATCTCTTCGCCGATTCGACGGAGCTCAACTCGGAGGTTGACACTGTCGCCTAGCGCTGTGCTGCACGAGTTTGGGGTGACATTCAGATGGTCCCGTAGTTCATAAACAGCAGCAGGGTGGGTAGACAGGTCGTCGTCGTCACCTGGTGCCACGCATGGTTGTTCGAATGTGTAGATGAATACAGGATGTATTCGATGACAAGAAGTTAGCTTTCCCCCCCTTTCTGGTGCTCTCGGGAGTCAGGACCAGACTTTGCTCTCTAACTACGGCCCTTGCAGACATGCAGTTGACCCAGACAACCCCCCCCACGCAGAGCCAGGGATACGGGCGAAGGCGTGGATTTGGAAGATTTGGCTCTTACATGAACAGCTGCTTCATGCGTGTGCGTTGCAGGCGAGAGCTTGATCGGGTACTTTGGAGCTTAGTTTATACATCGAACGAATATGTCGCGGCTAGCAGCAGCCGCCTGGCTTTGCCTTGGCTTGCTGCTGGCGGGTATGCTGACGACAGTAGAGTCCTCGGGCTTCATTCATGATAGCGATATCAGCAGCGGGACGCGTGAACACATGCCCAGCCGAAGCTTACTCCGTCACGCGTCCGATGGCGAGTCTGAGGCTTCCGACGGTGTCAGTGAATTCGGGACTGGCGAATACAAGTTTCAGCTAATTGGGCTGCCTGAAGCAAGAAGGTACATGTGCCTATCTTATCACGCATGGGAGCATTTGCAGGAGATTGCTAATTGATTCAACGGGCTCTATGATGGATGTTTCATCAAACCACGCTTGCTTACTTCTCCAGGTGGAAGTATCCTCTGAGGTTTGCCAAGCGTCCACCTACAAAGGTCGACACCGTTGTCGTTGCCAACATGATGGGAGGCTCTGGAGGCATCTGTGAAAGCGATGATTGTAAGTCGTGTTACATTTCTGGGCGACGCGAAATACAGGATTCCATCAACTGTCCACAGGTGTCTTATGACGGTCTTGATTTTGCAGGGCGTGGAGACTTGCCACGGCAACTTGCAAAGCAGCTGCAAAACACAACCATTCTGGTGTGGTATAACGCTCGGACCCAGCGGATGCCCCATTGCTTCGTCTGCAAGGCTGACGGTAGGGTTGGAGACATACCGTTCTACTGTGAAGACTACTTCACACATACAAATACGTGAGTGCCTCTGTCAGTTCTGCCGTGACACTCGACCTGTGCTGGCCACGATGTGTGCACGGTTGTGACTGTGTTGGTTGATGGCATGCAGCATCGCATCGGCAATGCTCCTGGTGGGGAGCGGGCCAAAGATGTGCAAGGGCGATGAATGGGGCTGCCCCAAGTATGACGCGGCAGATCCCAACATGGAGTTTAAGTACAACTACACAGCACTGTTCCGTGCAATTGCCACTCGGTGGGTGACGGACTTCAGTTGGGTAATGAATATCCCTGTTGGTGGAGATGCTCCGCTGCTGGAAAACTACTTTGGGTTCAGTCGCGTGGTCCGTGAAACAAGCTTCCTGAAGCCTGTTGGTGATGAAGCCATGAAAATGGTTCTGGATGAGGATGGCAACAACAAGTGCATCAGGAAGCACAGGGAGAATGTCATCATATTCCAGGGCAGGTACAGCAGACAGGACAACAAGGGTCAACTGGCATTCCTCAATGCTGTGGACCCAGACGAGCTGCAGGGGTATGCGATTCACTTCATCGGGCCTGACCTCACAGACAAGATCAGGAAGCAGCTTTACAGCACTGCAGCCAGGCGGGGCATCAGTGTGGAGGTGTCTGATCATGTGTCTCACATGTTCATGATGTACCACCTCTGCAAGTCGAAGGGCCTGATCCTTTTCTCAAGTTATGCGGTGAACCCTCGGGGAGTGTATGAGAGTTTTCCAGCAGGAAACCCTGTCTATCTCAGCGGAGAGACTGTGTTGCCGGAGGGAGTGTGGGAGCTGCCGTTCGTGTTCTCTGACAGCAACCGCATGGCCAGGAAGGACCCCTCTGCCGGTCTGCCCAGCTTTAAGCTGTTCATGCACGCCGTCCGATCGTCAAGCCTCGATTACCGGGCAGATGTAGCCGGTGTGGCAGACCGCCTTCTAGACAAGACAGCTATCTACCGGCGGATCTGTTTGGAACTTGGGCTACCCTGTCGAGATGATGGGGAGACTGTTTATACCAGGGCTCTGCCATTTGTTTCCAATGAGTTGTAAAGCACTTAGCTCTCCCTCGGGCCTCAGCGTGACCTCAGAGCTTGCTGAAGCGGGGTTCAAGCTTTGTCGGCAGGGTGGGCGGGGATACTCCGTGTTCACAGACTGCACACTAAAATTTCGGCCGATGAAATGAAGGCTCTGCATGGACTGGAATGCACTATGCAGGCGATGAAACCGCATGGTGCACACTCACAATAATCACATCGTGACTTGCATGTCGACCGACCTCTTGCTGTTGGATATTGACTGTGTCTCAGATAGAGGAGCATCTCAGATAGAGCGAAAGCTTCATGCCCGGCGTACTAGGGGGAAGACACATAGTTGTTATATGCTTACTGTATGCAGAAGCATTGGCAATTGGCATGTTGAAATTATGTGGATATCCTTGGCACATATAAGGATAAGGATATCCATTATCCACTCGAGAGGCAATGCCCAAGGCAGGTAACTGTCAGTCCCGTGCAGACTGAAGTCCCTGGCATTGCACAGGTTTGACGGCCGACCAACAAGCAGCCAGATTCTCAAAACACACATGAAACTATAATGACGTATGTATAATACTACTCGTACTATGCAGTTGTGCATACCAATTAGTCATTATTATAGCTCTCTGTAGCACTCCATAACCGCCACGGGGAGTATAGTACAGGGCGTCACCAGTACGTACGGCCTGTACTGTACGCGCGTACCATGTGTGTACACTTAACAGTTAACAGTACGCGGAGTAAGCGTCGGAGACTCGGAGTAGGGCGTCGGAACCCGGACGGGAGTAGGGCGTCACAAGTACGCCGTACGCACAATTTTTTTGGAACACCCCACTCAGCCGGGAGCTAGATCGAAGGCAGAAGCTTCCTGCGAGGAGTATCCCTACCCTACCTGCTATTGCTGAGAAGGTATCGCTACTTGTATAGTGTCGAAATAGCCCAGTGCAAGCTGCATTCCCATCAGTTCCCAATTCCCATAGCTAGATAGCGATATTATTATGACCAATATCACTACAATTCCCGGATCTCGCAGGCCGCAGCCCGTGAAAATACACTTTATGCGCTCAGCGGAGCCTGGCCTTCGAGACTCGAATCTCAGCTCGAAAGAGCGGGGCGGGGGTTTTCCGACCTACCTTCTCACGGGGGTGAAAAAAAAATGGGGCCGGCCGGATCGACCTAGGTGCGAGGAAATTGTATCTAGGATATACTCGTTATTCGTAGGATATACTCGTTATTCTCGTACGCATGGCGGTATGATCCCAGGGGATATGCGTAGGTAGCTGCATGGGCAAATAATTTTACAGTTACTAATCTAGTACTATATATAGTGCACTAGCAAGGGTACCTACTCGTAATGTAGGGTAGCGGCCTCTCATTTCAGCCAAGCCAGGCAAGACGGCAAGCACAGCGGGCCGGGCAGATGCAGGCAGCAGGACTCATCATCAGGAAATTCAGGACCAACCGGCTTCGGCTGATCTATCCTGTGTCCAGCCCAACTTCGAGGAGACCAACCAACACCAGATCACAATATATCGCTAGGTATCGGTCCTTGTTTTCTCGGAACGACGGACGCCTTGTCAGAACTGTCTACGGGGTATAGAGTCCACCCTGAGCATACGTGGAATCGCCACAATTATCCCTGATCTCAGCATCACCGGGCGCAAGGGTAATAGGGGTACCGTACTTAGTCTTAAAAAGCCCCGGCGACAAGTAGGGTAGCTGATCAGTTGTGGAAAGGTCTTTCGGCGTGCTGTCCAAGCGCTGCTCGTGAGCCACAAGCCTTTCGAATACCCGACCGAAATGGCTATCAGAATACTGCTTGGTCCTCTGCACGCTCCAGGTAGCTCAGTGGCTAGGCGGCACCGTTTTCTTCGGCAGAGCGGCAAGCCGCGTCCCTGTTTCATTCCAGCACCAGTGACAAGATATGAGTCACTCAGAGTATTTGCTTCGCCTCCAAAGAGGGGCGATGATGAAGGTGAAT
This sequence comes from Convolutriloba macropyga, assembly GCF_964194025.1. Taxonomy (NCBI): domain Eukaryota; kingdom Metazoa; phylum Xenacoelomorpha; order Acoela; family Convolutidae; genus Convolutriloba; species Convolutriloba macropyga. Next base: position 8,530 of record NW_027452177.1, read on the forward strand.
CTGAAGAAGCCAGCAAGGTTCAGGAAACTCTTGTGGACATACTGAACCTGCAGATAGGTTACAAGAAAGTTAAGGATATGGTAAGCGAGGAGAGTGCCAAGCTGACAGAGGTAGCGGACCAGGTGAGCCACTCTGAGCCGTTCAACCGCCCTTGTGCCGGCCCTGTTGTTTCACCTGCACAGTACAGCGATGGTGAGGCTGGCAGCTCGGTATCGAATCCGCCTTGTCGAGTCCTTGAGGCCATCTGGGGTGGACGCTGTCGTGTGCAGCTGAAGGAAGAGATCGACAGAAGCAGGGAGCAAACGAAGGAGATGAATGACGAGTCATTCTTAGAAGCCATGGTGCGTTCTCAAGTAACTAACTACATGCATGGTCCAGGCAGCACCACTTCAATGTCACATGTTTAACACGCTGGTAGACCATGGATGCATCTTCTTGCCCGCCACTAGCTATGGCTCGAAGTTGCCCCTCGTGAAGAGATCCTCCTTTCCATTCTGTCCCACAGGAGAAGCTGGACCAAATTTCACGTGATGCAGAGGCGGAACTCAAGTCAAGATCTGTCTTTCAAGATTTGGAGGTATGGCCATCGTGTTGCTGCTGAATCTCTAATGTTGAATGACTGCACATGCCTTGGAATCAGTCCAACCTTGTCTGATGAGCTATATCCTGCATTGACAGAAAGACAAAGACAACTTTGAGGCCTGGGAGGCTCAGATGGAAGAGGAGCGCAGTGCAGGGCAATTCTTCAAGCAACTATATGTCGATGAAAACCGGAAAAAGTCTAAATCAATGGTGACAAAGGAGGTGTGTTGCAAATGAAAATGTGATGCTCGGCTACCTCTGGATTATGACATGTGAAACTTGACTGCTCCGCCTTGTGCACCATTGTGTGCGCTGCATTTGCTGTAGCTGCCAGTCTCGCTTGTGTTGTGACAGGACAGGACGGACCCTGGCAGTACCTGGCACACTTGTTATACTTGTGTAGCTGGTACTCGAGTTGGTGCATGTGGGTACTTGGTATAGCAGTACAGGTCACATGGCTTCTCACATGTGCTCCGATTTCCGCACGGTCGGCAGGAGATGCAAGCAAAAGCTGCAGCCGTGCAGGCAGAGATCGATAAGGAGCTGCGGAATCCTACCAGAATGGTGATATATATCTTTCTCACTACCGTCCTCCTGGGGGCAGCAACAGAAGGTGGAAGCTGAACCCCCAATCCTTGCTTCTTTTCCTTTTATCCAACGGTGCAGTGAGGTGGTGTGGTTGTCCCGTTGCTGAGATTGCTGTCACATGGCACCGCAGATGCATTGACTGAGACGCCAGCCTGGGGGCGGATAGGTCTGTATGTTGTCATCGCACTGTTTTTCATGTTCAACCTCATGCAAGAAGTCAAGTACCTCAACGGCGACGAGCCTTCTGATGACAGCTTGTAGCGATCTGGTTTACGAAAGGTTGGCCTGATGATTGGTTGCGCACTGCTGTCAATTTGATGACCCCCAGAGACTTCCGTATGCAGCACAGGAATGTAGGTACTGTAGCAACAACATCTGCCATAGTTGATCAGAAAGTACAACTCGCTTGACATGCAATTACACGCCGGATAGCTTTATCCTTGCAGAGGTCAGCAGGAGGGGAAATGTCGCATGCCCAATCAACAACAGCGTCGTGCATGGTCAAATGTCAATCGGGGGTTTGCTATGAGCCCCTCAAATTAGCAATTGGATGAGCAGAAGACTCCAACACATCCTGTCCTGCATTCAGTGGCCCCTCAACCACTACATTCCATAAGGGATTGGTCTCACATCTCGAACGATGGCCTTTCTTGTTATGACAGCCCCAGGGGTAGGTGTGGCTCCGCTGGCAGGGGTGGACGTGCTGTTGGACGGACCCCTAGTGGCAGAAGGAGTACCAAGCAGCGCCCTTTCAACGGTTGTAGGTGCCGCATCGGTGTGTGAAGCTGCAACTGCAGCTGTAACCCGCTCCACTCGCTCCAAGCATTCCCGGAGTTGCACCCTGGAGAAAACAATGCAACAGAAAAGCTTACAGTATGATCTTTGATGCACCGGCGGTGGCGAGCAGTTGGGCAACAGGTACCTGAGGTGTGGAGCCTTCAAAGCTGCAGTTTCAAGACGAGACTGAAGACTGCCCGTTGATATTGAAGACAAGGCCTCCTTGTCACAGTTCTCCATGGCATCTGTGTCCATGCGGTGTTCTTCGTTGGCTGGATTTCCGGCTTCTGGTCTCATCTGCATCAGGTGCTGCTGCAGCTGCGACTGAAGGTTGGTAGGTACTGTCTCACGGAGCAACACTATCCTCTGCACCACATCTAGAACCTAATGGACCACAACGTTGACTCAGACGATATTCAAGGCAAGCAAAGCCATGAATGGCACACATCCACGCAGGTGTGATGCATCTTTCAGATGTTGGCTCGCCTGAGTGTGCAATGCCTCAGTCTCTTGGTCCTCATAGGGCGTGGGAAGGCTGGGAGGGGCAGATACACACACGAGTGTTAGTTGTGCATGCCGACACCAGCTTGTGAGTCCTTCCTGAATGCACCCTAAGATAGGTCAAGTTACCTGCTGCTGTTTGGGTAGAGGTGGCTTTTCAGCCGTTTCATGATCTCGTCCTACATCACAATTCACACATGGTTCAGTCCTCGTCTTCAATTGGATGCAACATCACAAGTACTGGGCGAGTCAGGAGGACCAACTTTGGGACGAGGCCATAAGACAGCTTACTTTCACATCTGTCAGCGCAGACACAGCATCAGCCCCTCTCTCTGTAGTGCGGGTTTCCTGAAGCAATGGATTGCATACCGGGGCACAAGCACTCAAAATGCTTTCGACAACAAGCTGTTGCTCAACGTGCTGCCCCTCATGGGTATCCTAACCGCGAGACAGACGATAATACACTGTACAAGGATTCAACAGAGACATGAACGTTTGCAGGCCGCAACTGACAGTTCGGCCTATAGAAAAGCAGCTTGAAGAACAGGCCGGTGACAATGCAAATTGAGCCTGGCGCTGAAGAAAGATGCCACATGCAAAGCTGGAAAATGGTACCTCTCTGGCGGAAACTACTCTGGCTCCACCCCAGATGGCACTCACCCCACGATAACCATCCACAGTAGCGTCCAGTGAGGCTTGCAAGTGGGCCAGTAGAACTGATTGGGTCATGATCGGCTCTAGCAACGTGACCCTCCCTCACGTGGTTTTGGAGTTGCTTCTGAACAGTCAGATAGAACCTATGCGTATGCCCACCCCGTTCCGCGGCGGGGGCCTCCTGGTGAGTAGGTGGATTCCGCTCCCTGTTCCGAAAGTGTTTTAAACAGCAACTTCAGCAACGACACGAGCGTGAGCAGGTACGTTCCGTGTTGTTTCCCCGCCACGGCCGGCCGGCCGTGTTTACTGTATGACGTACAGCTTGTGGCACTGCACACCTATTCACGATTCCCCACAGCCTCATTCAGGTCAGTATATCCCTGCAGAACGCAACGGTGGCCAAAATCCTACGGGAAGACTTCACTCTGCGTCATGTACAGTAGCTTCTGAACGGATATGTTCACCAGGAGCCCACTGGGCATCACTCAGGAACGTGGTTGACTCTTCTCCGCAATAGCTGCGAGTGCACGCTGACCGAGACCCGGCCTAGCCCGTTGACCGCTTTCTGCTCTGCGGACTGCGTCTCAACTCTCAACTGTCGATCGACAAATCCCGCGGCGCGCACGGACACTACGTCAAATCAGCCGATTTTTCATTTTTTTCCTAGAAAATTGTGCGATACAAGAATCAAGATCAAGGATTATAATTTTAAACAAATTGACAACACGTTTATCAATCATATTAACCCGTCAAATACAACTTATTATTCCTATTATTATCGAACATTGGCTATCAATAGTCGCGACTTAAGGTACGTTTTGATAGTTTTCGCGCTTCACGGATTTCCCCCCGGATATTGTATAAATTTGTGATTATAATTAGATCGTTTTAAATTTACAATAACTACTAACTAATATTAGAAATAAAGTTTCACCGAGATAATAAATATTACTACCAATATATATTATAAAATATCGATTATATTTAATTCCCATATGGGGAATGGACACTACATCTTTTCTTTGCCAGATCTAGGGTACCCTGAAACAGCATCATGTCCTGCGACAATACTGTATTGTTATACAGCTGACAGTTTCGGCTGTATTATGACCCGTCAGTTCATTTTAACAAGTGACAGTTGACACTGATTTGTGCGGTTTGTACTCGCGGTGTCATTTGTTAAATGTTGTTTGAGAATTGAGATTACCATTACCCCCCCCCCCCCCCCCCCCCCCCCCCCCGCGCACGCCCCCGCGGCTCTGTGGAACAACTCATTATTTGTCTTAAGTAGTGTTAAAGTACTGTGCAGCATTACTCATACGTCTAAGGGCTCGGCCTATGAGTTGGCAGCAGTCATATTCCTCTGCAGGCCAACTCATGTGGTGGATTTGGGCCATGTACGTCGCTTGGCTAGAGTTTGTTGGAGGCATGTCGAATGTGGCCGATACAAATATAGCGGAACTAGCGACCGTGGTCCTGGGGCAAGCTGGGAAGAGGGATCAGCTTCATTCGGTCAATGGCTGGCAGTACGGAATCTCACATAGGTATAAGGTACAACCACAGAGCATGTGCATACATGTATTATTTGTACGTACAGAGTACTTATGTATTCACATTCCTTCAGGATTGGTATGCTGCCAGCTCTATGATTGTGCTGTACTATATTGCTCCAGTCATGCCGTGGGGTGTAGACTGTGTGCGCGCACACAGTACACACACACGCGCACACACAGATACACACACACACACACACACACACACACAAGCGTGAGTGGATACTAGCCCCTGAACATGTGTCCTGTCTGGCTCGTGGGAGGGCCGCAGGTCACAGCTGCTGAATTGGCTGGCCGGGTAAGGGTGAAGTTCACTGGGGAAACGCGAAGTGTTTAGGGACGTCGGCAGCAGAACTGGACCATCATACTTTTCATTTGTATACTCGTAATAACCAGGGACTTGCAACGCCAGCCTGCCAGTAAGGCCATCTCATCCACGATTTCGGTGGTGGTGGAGTTATAGATTGGTATGAGCAAGGACGTCAATTTGGCAGGCATGGGCCCAATCGCCTCCTAGATTCTACAGGATAGGGGATGAGGCAGCAGCTATATATACACAACAGTGGTGAAAAGCCCAGGAGCTGCTACTAGAGATACAAAAGGGGCGTCAAGGCTATCACCTATCCAGTCCACTAGCAGCTACATATATCATCATTATTAACCCCTACATTGTACTGCTCGATCCGGCACCACAGAAACATGCATGGTGACCAAACTGGCCGATGACTAACCAGAACCCCCCCCCCCCCCCCCCCCCCCCCCCCACAGGCTCAGCCACGGTTGCTAGTTGCTAGCTATGGAGGCGGGAGGCCCGACAGCACCCCCCCTCTAGCCAGCACATGCCCAGAGCAAGCCCAGGTCTGCAACCAGGCCCAAACTGTGGAGCATTGTAGGGGTTGTCAGGACCTGTAGCTACACCCTACTCCAGGGATGTCGTCGTCGCATTGCCGTCACCTAGGGTGGGTATCCGTGAAACATGTAGGGTTTTAGTCCTTACAAGTTACACAAGGATCGCTACAGTGTAGGGGTTGTCCAATTTGTCCTAGGAATAGTACAATGTACGCGTACATATCGATATTGGGACCTGAGCTAGCTCGAGACTAGTGTTGTGTAGTAAGGATATCTCGTAATAGATAATAGGAGACTCCTATCTACCTACAGTACCCTACAGTAATGTACTATCTATCCTTAATATCTATAGTAGAATTTTGAAACATTTGAAACTCCTCCGCTCCTCAAAGACAGGCATACCACGACATCTATCCCCTGATACTGACGCTGTCAAGTGTCGGTACTCGGTATGTAGTATGTAGGTAGTAGGTAGGGTACCCTACCTACTATGTAACATGTAGAGTACAAGACACTAGAGTCTAGACAGTATCGAGAAATTTCAAATTCCCATTTTAAAAATTGAATAGACGTTGAAAAATGAAAGTGAAAACTCGCAATAGATTTCAAATTCAAAAGGAGATGCATGCGCCCTGAATCGCCACTGGTTTACCGTTTGGTTGCCCTGAATCGACGTCCTCACGCACGTGTGCCTTGGGAAACCCCGTATGATCTGTGCGAACGTAGGGTAGCAAAATAATGTATCGTCGATACATGTATATGCTTTTCATACAATGTGCTCGTACAAGCTTATTCA
>NW_027452178.1:0-17033 GCF_964194025.1 Convolutriloba macropyga
CTGCAAGTCCTTGGAGGCAGAGTCCGAGCCAAGGAGGGAACCTGCATGCAACAAAGGCCAGTGCCGTACGTTGAGTGGACGTGCCAGCGTCATCCCAATCTTCCCTCTCTGGGCTTTCTCATCTGGACGCTTTCCTTCCCTATGCATTCCATTGTTCAGAAGCTCGACCATCTTCACTCTGCGAGACAGCACATGCTGCTTCCGCCTTCCTAAAACCTTCCCAGTGCGCCTCTGCTAACCAACTTTGGAGCGTATCCAAGACCTCAACACATTCCACTAAGTATGGTGCCCAGCCCAGGCTGATGGGTCCGATCGAATAAAGACCTGACTGACGGTGTGTGGGTCCCATACAAATATACGGTGTGCATGCTAGACAGCCTCCTTTGCTCATTTGCCAAAATGGCTCCACTTCATCATTTTGTCTGTCGCACACCCCCTCCTCACCCAACACAACCACACCCCTTCCTGAGGTGTTGGTGGAACAACAGCCCTGTGGAAACTGCCTTAAATCTCAACGGCATGGGAGGGCAGGAAATGGAGTGGCGCATTGCACCAGAGAAATGGTCTGGAAAGGTCGGCGATGGCAACCTGCAGAGGCAACCAGCGCAGTCGTTGCCATGATCTCCATGGCCGCGGCAGTCTCCATTCCGGCTGCAACAGCAAGCATACCTGTACACAGAATGGGTAGCCAAAATCAGGCAGGGAGGCCTCTTGGATGACGGGGATGGATCCCAGGGGCTGGAGATTGCGTGAGGGGAGCAGTGGCTGTCTGATGAAAACAACCACAAGTGAGGAAGTGTTTTGCTGGCGTGGTGAAATTGACAGGCTCGTGACTCTCACCCGCGCCGAGGCCTGCAGCAGCTGCCATCACTCCTGCGTTGTTCCTGCTGACGCTTTTCGCGGCGGTCTCTTTCACCACAGACACCAAGTCGGCCTCCTTCTCGGGCTCTGACACTTTGAGCTCCTCGACCGTGTCGGTTTCAGCTTCTGCCTCCTGTGCTGCGACGACCACATCCGGTTTTGGCCACCTCCTCTTCCTCCACAACATCCCTGGATTCTTGAGGCGCTTCAGCAGCCTCCGTAGGCACCACCTCCTCTGCCTCCTGCGCGACCACTACTGGCTCTTCCTCGGGTGCCATCTCTTGCATCTCTTCAGAATCTTCTGGCACTTCTGCAGCCATCGGATCCTCGCTCTCCCGTGATGCTACCACAGGCTCAGGATTGGCAACTGCTGCCTCCTCGGCCCCTGCTTCACCTGCCTCCTCAGCCTCTGCCTCCTCAGCCTCTGCATCAACAGTCTCTGCAGGCATCTCTGCCGCTGCTTCAATCACAGATGGTGCCGGCGCTGCCTCAACCTCCGCGACGCTCTCGGCTATCATGCTGGTGACAGATGGTACATCCTTCGCAGCCTCGACCTCAGCCGGCGCTGGGCGGTTCAGTGGCGCCAGTTCCGCTTGCCAGTAACGGTTGAGAATTTCATCAACCTCGGAGTCTGCCATGACCTCTGCCTACGGTCAGCAACGAAAGTGTCAGTGACTCCCTTGAGACCCACTGGGCCGGCGCTGAGATCACACACCAGGTGCCGATAAAGCATCTCCGGCAGTACTAAAGAAAATCAACCGATGGGTGAGTGTAGGCTGTGTGCCGATGAGCACACGAGGATTGCCTGAGCCCTCTGATGTAAGCCCAGGTCTTCCGTCTTCCTGCCCTTTCCCCCAACCTCAAATATACCTATGCATGTGTTTCATCCCTGGCCGTACGCTTGCACTTTGAGCACGCTCACAGTTCCGTGCAGCTTCCCTTTCAACCCGAGCATAATGGGCGCTCACAATGACTGCTCTGTGCTGTGTCGGTGAGAGCTTCCGGTGTGGAGCGTGGGGGGCAAACGCGGAGTTGTAGAGAGCAATGGTAGGGGGGCCACAACGAATGGAGTGGGGATGCTCCTGACCTTCACAAGTGCCAACTGTAGAGCACCATCGGCAGTTACGAGATCCAAAGTTCCTTGAGAGCCCAGGCCGGCTTCCCAGAAGCTCCAGTCGGGGTCAAATTCTGGCCACTCCTCCTCCACCTCCTCACCGTTCTCCATGCCGGCAGTGTCTGTTGGCGCTGCCATGTTCACTTCGGACTCCATTGTCAAAGAGAGCGCTGCCACGGTGTCCTTCAGGCTGTCCCATGTCTGCAGCAGCGATCCGGTGGTGTTGCGCAGAGTGCGGTTCTCCTTCTGCTCATGCAAACAGAAGGCAGTCGGGATGAGAGGATTACACACCGCGGCTCCTCAAGCTGCTCCTCCGACTCAAACACTCAAATGCTCAATGCTACTCCCGTTCCATGGCCGGCCCCCCCCTCCAGGGCGCACAACAATTCGTTCAGATCTCCCCTGCTCAGACTCTCACCCTGCCCCCTTCTGCTCTGTTTTCACTTCCTCTGACCTGTTGCTCATCATACCCATCTGTGTGCAGCTTCAAAGCTAGAGCTTCTCACTACTCCCCAACCTCCATCGCTGCTTTCTGAACTCTCCAGCTCTCCACATCTCTGCATTCCTGTGTCCAGGCACCCGATCTCTCTTTGTATCCTGCTCGCTCCCTCCCCCTGCCTCTCCTGCCCGCACTTCCGTAAGTATGCCCCTTGCATGCCCTCACCCCCTCTATCTCCTGCCTCTTGTTCCGTATCAATCACCGTGTCACCATCACTGCCAACAAAGCCCTGATCTGCCCCCGCTCCAACCCCGCCCTCCCCTTGACCGGCCACAGGCTGCAGGAAGCTCGCACCAACAGATCCAGAGCCCTGAAGCGCTGGTCCGCCGGGAGTTCTGTCACACTCTCAAGAATTGCCAGCTTGTTGCGCATCCGTTTGTTCTCCTCCTGTGGGCAAATCGCGGCTCATGTGTCAATGGACTCGAGCGCCACTGCAGTGCTGGGCAGTGGTCAAGTAAGGGGAGTGCCATCCCCCCCCCCCCCCCCCCCCTGGCACGGTTTTGGGGAGAGCGACTCATGTTGACAGGAGCAATTATCGGCAAGTACGGATTTTCGTACCCAGAGCTTCAGAGCTTTGCCGCGGTCTTCCGGAGGAAGACTCTCTGCCATGCGCATGATAGCCTCCTCGTCGATATCTGCTTCGGAGTCCTGCAGATAGTTGATGGCCATTTCGTTTGGGTATTTGTTTGGCTATTAGTTTAGGTATGCACGGCAGCTGCCGCTTTTATTTGCAGGGGTCGAGAGTAAGGCCCCAGTAAACATGCCATGGGACATCCGTCACGGAGGGCACCTGGATGATGGCGGATGCAGCTACTGAGCGGCCGCCTTGGCCGCGGATCAGAGGGACGCAGTTCCTCGAGCGCCCCATCACGGCAGGGCGGAAAGCAGGGAGTGCTAGTCCAGCAGCTGACCGCCCGCACTGTAACACTGGTCGGACGGCATTGCTAGAGTCGATGGCTCTTAGGTGGCTCATTATGCTGGGGGACCTGCAGGGTCGAGGGGGGTGGAGGGTGAGCCGCGTCAGGACCAACCAACGCCTCCTTGACGCTGCCGTGGGTTTGGGGGAAGGGGGCAAGGAAAGCAAACCTATTCTTGCCACGAGGGGCAGTATGTCACTGAACTGAACCACAAACACAGCGGGAAAGGATGCAGCAGCCGCAAGGAGGGAGGCCCGAAAGGGTGAGGGAGGCTTCCTTCTTTTTCTCCGCCCCCGCCCCCCCCCCCCCCCCCCCCTTTCTTTCTCCAAGCCCGCTACCTGCCGAAGTTGGAGCTGTGGGAATTCGCAAGTCAAGCCAGTGCTTACGGACGACAGGGGGGAAAGCGTCGACCCGAAGAGTCCTTGGCGTAGGGATGGACCGGGAACCCTGCCTTGTTGTTGATGAGTATGCAGGACTGGAGAGGGCGGAGCATTGGAGGCGTGCAGAAATAGATTATTCAACGCGTTCCGAAACCGATTGAAACTGTTCCGGCCGCAGGAAAACAACTTGTCGACCGGAACTTCCGAGACCGATCTGTGTCGTTGACCGATCCACCGAGAGTGCCGAGGAGGGGGCTCTCCCCGCCCCATTGCGGTGGCGAAAGGGCAACCTGAGTGTCAGGAACATATGGGCGGCGCCCAATGTATCGTCCGTGGGATTCAGGCAGCCCCTACACTGACCTTGAAATCTGTCTATCACCGGAGGGAGTCGAGAGTAAAAACACGACAGGAAACCTTCGGCGGGGATCCAGCCGACGAGAAGGACGTAACACCGGGGGTATAGGCAAACACATTGTCGACGCCGAGCAGCCCATCGGGTGGCGAGAGGTGACCGCGATGCTCAATGCATCAGGATTCTCGGCTAACCTGCTGGATTGAAAGTTTGGGGTGGAGGAGGGATCCGTTAGAGCTGGTGAGCTGACACGGTAATACGACAAATGACAACGGCGCAGTCGATAGCGGTAGCGACGTGCTCGTACCGACAGCTTGTCTCAGCAAGTCGATATATCGCTAATTTATAAATTGTAAGCCAGGCCAGCGAGGCAGCGGGAATCGACCAAATTTTGAGTTCTCGTACCACAGGTCTGCTATCCCTCTAGAGAGGGACTCTAAAAAATAGGGGATACTGATCCAAGCCTAGGTGCGAGTAGTGGAGTCGGGATAACATAGGGTACGTGCCTACGAAACGTCTATGTATGGTACGGTAGGTAGGGTACCTACCTAAGCATTTTGATCCAAGGTGGCTCGAACAGTACGCTCACACGTGCCGGTGCCACGTACATACGATTTCTGGCACAGTACAGCCTGGCCTGGCCTGCCTGAGCCCTGACAGAGTGCAAAAATAGAATTGTGGCAGGGTACTAGGTAGGTACCTGCAGGCTGCAGTAGTAGCGGTACTGGGCTTCAGGTTTTGAGGAAACCACCGACAGCTAGGTACGTGAGAGGTTCGTTTTTTAACAGACACCGGGGCAGCCGCACAGCTAGGTAGGTAGGTAGGAAGGCACCGTAGCACCCCTGTAGGTCACATTACATTTTGTAACACGATTGTGAGGGTCCGCCAACGAAGCATGAGGGCCAGAGGCTACAACATGCTAAAGTACTGCAGGTGCAAATCAAATAAGGCTTGGTATCGATGGTTGATATCACCGCACTCGCACGGTGTCCCCTCGTCTACAGGGAGAGAGAGAGAGACTGTGTGTGTGTGTGTGTGTGTGTGTGTTTACCAACGCAAGCCAGGTCCTCTTCTGTATGGTGAATGCCTCTGGCTGGCTTACCACCACATTGAAATTGAAAGTTCGGAATCCCATGCGTGGGTGTCAGACGTACCTGGGTGCTTGTCGACGACTGTTTATTGCTGGTCCGGTTGCCACACTCATCCCTGTACCCACACATAATTGACACAAGCCCTCTGTGGATGGGTGGGTACTGGGTGAGGGGAGGGAGGGAGGGGTGTGTGAGTGTGTGTGCGTGCGTCTCTGTGTGTGATGGGGGCACGCAGACTTGTGAGTTGGCCGGCTCAACGGGTAGAGTTACAGAGACATAGCATGACAGGTAGGACACGAGGTGCTGAGGTGTGGTCAGGCTGTGCATGAGATGTGCAGCGGCCAGCACATGAGATGCATGAAAGGAGGGAGCAAGGAACGGATGTCAACGTTAGCGTCGCCTCACCCTGAAGTGCCAGCACATGCAACAGCACAAGCCATGAGCGGGACTCTGTACAGGTATGACATTGCACGGCCTGCAGCCACGGTTCGAGCTCTTCTCTCTATGCTTTCTACGTAACGATACTCCTCGGCATCTCTGCCTGGTCTACGGCCCGAGTGATAGCTGCAGGACCCCTCGCCTCTCCGGCCGCCCGCTTTGCAGCCTCTTGCCGCTCCGCACCCGCTTGACCGCCTGCTTGCGGGAGCTGTACAGCTGCGTCGAGGAGCCCTCCGGGGTGAACACCCGCGGCGAGCTGGGATGGGATGACAGCTGCTGGGAGCGGGGAGTGAACGCCGCCAGCTCCTCGTGGTCAGCGGCTGCTGCGGCCTCCAGCATGGCGTTGTCCATGCCGGGGATGACGATGGTGAGGCTGCTGTCGCGCCCCTGCAGCATCTGCATGGTGGCCCGCTGCCGCTGCGGGTCCAGGGCCCCAAACATCCTCATGATGGCGTCCTCGGACGCCTCCCCAGCGGCAGACCACGGGGCGGACGGCTCCTCTTCCAGCAACGACATCTGATGGCTCGACTGCTCACTGTCCAGCACTGATCACACCCGGAGGCACAGACGTGCGGTCAGCCCGTCTTCAACCAAACCTGGCCACTGCAAACTCGCAGCTCGACAAGGATGCACGGACGACCTCCCCGGTAACGCACGACACAAGTCTCTCCCTCCATAGGTAGGCCATCTGTTGCGCAGCCTCCAGAACAAGTGAGCCTGCCTGTCTCTCACTCCCCGCCCCCTGGCGCTGTACGTTACCCAGATCTGATCTCTGTGGCCCCTAGTTGCTCTCTCGCCCCCTTGTTCCTGCTGTTCCCGATACTCATTTCCGCTCTGTGTCCGTGCGTGCGACACCGAATCGATCGTTGGGTACCGAAGAGACCTGAACGGAACAGCGCATGGCAGCAAAGGGAGCCCCACTTGTCCATGCAACAGAGAACACAGGAGGAATCGCAGCGGCCTATAGCTGGCAGGGCATGCAGAGCCTTGATAGTGACCAGCGACAACAGCCCGTGAGCAGTCATCGCAGCATCACAGCGATGTGTGAGGACGCACTGAAGCCAAGGCCGGGGGCGGCGTAGCCCCCGGCCGCTGTCCAGAACAGACCATTTGCAGGCGGGGAAAGAGATGTATCGGTAGCAGGGAGGAAGGTCTTGGTGACCGTATGGGTCTGCAGGGTTTCGGCTGTGCGGTGGCGCCCCGAGGCACTCACCGTTAGTCTGGCCATGAGGGTGGGCTGTTGTGGGGCGACGCAGGGGGTGCCCAGACTTGGTGATATCGTGCTGCTTGGGATGAGCCCCGGCCGCTGACTGCGGCCGGACTCTCGGGTCCAGACCCCGCTCCGCAAAAGGGCTCGGAGGAGGGTTGAAGCCCTTCGAGACTCTGTTTCTGGGCAGCCCCGCCGTCCGTGGTCTCCGGGAATCCCAGCGGTCCGGTGAGTGAGGTGAGGAGGGCGAGAGTGTGCTACCGCTCCGCATTCTCGTGTGATCCAAACCCTGTACAGGCAGACGTTACAGGCGACATCAGAGCCGCAGGGGCAGCAGCGTGTCCGCTCGCAGGGGTGTTGCCATACTGAGCTGCTCTGATGTATCTATGTCCAGGAATTACGGGTCCCGATTTCTGCGTGGCCCCACGTGTACGGCATCGCCAGTCGAGAAGACTCAGCAGACAACAGAATACCCCCGAAAGAGTAAATGGAGCGAGCGCGGGAGGGCCGAGGGTGCGAGAGGGAGGCATGGCTCTCAGGGAGCTAGGAGGGAGGGGACAACCAGAGGGGCAGGGAGGAGTGAGGGGTCACAGCGGATGAAGGGAGGGAGGGGAGCAGAGCTCCGACTTTGCCATGCGGCTGGGAGGGCTCCTTCCCGGCCCTGCCCGTGCTGTACCTTCGCTGCCGTTCCCAAGCGGTTGCCCTGCCCCAACAATTTGTGCACCTAACGGCGGCGGTACAGGGGCGAGGCAGTTCCATCGGGGCTGTGCGGGACGCTGCAGCTCTCGGTTCCATTCATTGCCCTCTGATTTCAAGCAGCACCGCACGGACAGCTGCGACCACGACATGAGCTAGGCACCTAGTACTATCGCTAATTTTCCCTCACCTCTGGACTCTGCGGCGTGTGCCCTCTGCGTATCATTGACGGCCCTGGCTGAGGCTGATGGCCTGTCCGCTGCATAGAGGCCATGACGGGGCCGTTTCGACTTCCAGCCATAGGCACCGGCACCGGCTCAGCAAACCTGTTAGCCAATGCCACAGCATCCAATCAGGCCCAGATCATGCCTCAAAAACCCGTCCACTCCAGCAGATCGCCACCCCACCCCATCCCACCCCCTGCGGGTCTCGACGCATTCCCTCGTGTGCAACGGAACTGCTGGTGTTGCGTGACCCCACAGCATCCTGAAGCCCGTCAGCCCTCTCTTAGCCCCCGGCCCCTGGGAAACACACCTGGAGCCATGCCGAGGCGAGCTCGCTGCAGGACTGTTGCTGTCCCGTAAAGTGTCTTGCCGGAGCCCTTCGCTTGCAGTGGAATGGCGTTCTGCAACGCCCCAGGCACACATCGTCAGCACCAGTCCAGGGGTACCACAACACACCCTGAAGTTTGTGTCGCTCGCATGCCCGAGTCCGGACAGTGGTGTGAGAGGACCACAATGTGCCTCCAATCACTTGGCCATCACAGCGCAGCACAACTTCCCAGCAGGGAAACCGCATTGCTGAACCAAAAACAAGTCTTGGGCTTCACAGCACACCGGCAAGACTGTGATAGTCCTCCGGAGACCATGGGCCCGAGGGATAGCGGCGCACCGGGAGAGTGTGGGCTAGCGCCGGCCTCCGATCCGGGCGTGGTGACACTCCATGATATCCGTGTGGAGCCATCGGCCTGAGGTGACTGAGTCCGGATGTCAGCAACCATTCCACCTGTTGTTGGGGACAGCCATGGTCCTGTGAGGTTCGAGGCAAGGGCACGCGACCGAAAGGCTGACAGACGGACAGGTGCAGAGGGCTGAGACGGGGTTGGCAGCCGAAAATGGAGGGGCAGAGAAAGGGGACTGTGCGGATGAGGGGCGGAGGGGGCAGGCGAGGGCAACAGCAGAAAGTGGCTGGGTCTAGATGAAAGAAACTGCTGATCGCAAAGATAGCCTGGAAGACAATTGTCAGTGGGCACTGGGCAGGCAGTGCGGACCAGGAGCACTGAACACGGATCCCTGAGTGCCGCCATGGTCATGAGGACGTGGCGACGATAGTGCTGGGCCTTGGTTCCGCCGCACGTTCATGCTACTGGCCAGGGCCTTCCCTTGGCCGCGCCCCGTGACAGGGGATTTCTGAATAAACTGAGATATGGCCGGCGGCAGCCCCGAGTTGTCGGGAACTTCGATCGTCAACTGCCAAGGACAATTCCAGGGGCGGGTGTACAGCCGGTCAGCGTTTGCTACGCCGCACACACTGACTGCTGGCCGACTCTGCGTTTTCTTCCCCTTCTCCGGCCACGGCTGCCCCTTGGCCCCCACCCTCCCCTTCCTGCTCGCTTTCCCGCCTGTGCTTGTCCACATCCCACATCTCATGGACTGACGGCCAAATCACCCACCCGGAGCCACAGAGTGGCTTCACGTTGGCGGGTGATCAGGGGATGGACAATTCGGCAATGGCACGCCGCACCTCTGAAGGAACCGCAGACACGACGGATTGCGAGCTCTGCTGAGGAAGAAGATGGGCGCTCTGAGGCTGGGACGAGAGTGTGTCCATGATGGCCACAGCCTCACGCCGGGCAGGCGGATTCTGCACTGTCCGAGACCAAGTGGCCCAGAATCCTTTCCAGAAGTCGAAGGGAGGGCAGCGAAGGATGCTCCGCAGCACCACACCCATCACCTCCTGGTGAGGACGTATCCGCAGCTTCCGTCAGTACCGAGGCGGAGGGGTGGGAGCAGGGGTGGGAGAGACGCGGAGCGCAGCGGCAACCGACGCGATTCTTGGTCGCCGGATGTGGACTGCGGCGAGGGCTGGGGACACAGAAAGCACAGCAGACAGCCACACAATCGGAATTTATAGGCCTCACGGCGGCTGCACCGTCTTACCGTTAGCTCTGAGAAGGCCTCCCAGCCCTCAGGCCAGGACTTTATCTCCCAGTCCCCAAGGCTAATGCTTGTTCCATCCTCGTTTTTGGTCGCCCACGATTTCTGGTTCTGTCCCATGGTCTGCGGTGGACCTGCCGCGGCGTCGGGTTGAGGCAGCTCCTCTCCTGGCGGCATCTTGCCAGCGTTGGGCCGCATGGACAGAGGGAGCCCAACGTGCTTTCGCCGAAGATCGTCAAAAATCTTCCAGGCGGCAGAAACATATTGGGAAACAGGAGGTGGGACAGGTGTGTTGGCCCCGTCTGGAAGACAAAAAAAAAGCTGTGCGACCCCCACCCCCCCCCCCCACCCCACCCCCGCGTCCTCTTCCTCCGAAGAGCTGCCGCCGACAGGATTCCTTCTCCCGGTGTTACAGTCATCGCCTTCGCTACGGCCTCGTTGCCGTGTCCAGGCGGGTTCACAGCCCTGTGCCCTTGCCCTCGCCTGCGCCAGTCCCCCGTCCACGTCACACTCCCTCTCCCCGTGCCCCTGGCTGTCTTCGCAGCGGCCTTGCCTCGCCTACAGCCCTGATCTCCCCTGCCTGCCATGGAACCAAACACAGATAGCCCTCATCACCTGGTATGCGCTCTTCCGGCTTTCTGGTGTTGTTTGCACATCCGGCTGGTGATCGTCAATGCCGAGCAGATCCGCCCAGGGGATTACGGTGGACGGCCCGTGACGATCCCACTCCTCCCACGGCCTAGGCTGTGCCTCAGTGCCTGCGTCTCCGTCAGCAGGCAGCGCCGCCGCAATCTGATGAGAGGTGTCTGCGTAGCTCCTCATGATCCAGCGGGCGTCCAGCAGCCGTCCAACTTGTGTCCGGAGCCGCGCCTTGAGCTGAGTGTCGCTGTCAACTTCCCCCTGCACATTGACAGACGTGTGCTCATGGCCGAAATTCCACATCAAATCACTCCAGAGCCATTCGGGGGGACAAAGGCCTTAGACGGCCGGGGGGACGGGGGGGTTGGAGGGGGGGGGGGGGGGGGGGATGAATGCACGTTAAGGCCACAAAGTCAAACTTCGGCAGTTCTGAGGTGCGCTGAACCCCGCACCTTCATGCACCGCACGAGCAACGCCAGGCTCTCCTCCAACAACACCTCCAGATCCCCCCTCAGCTCTCGCTCGTGGCACGCCAGACCCACGACCTTCATCAACGGCTTCTCAAGGCGCTTCTTGATATTTGCAGTCGCCCGCGCCGACAGGGCCTCGCCCTCCTCCATGCCCTCGCGGAAGCTCGCGACGGCCTTAGCCATGAGGCTCCTCCTGTAGTGATTGTCTGCCCGATGGGCCGGCTGCGTGCACGGGACGGAACAGGCAGTCATGAGGCATCAGAGCGCCATGCAGTTGCAGAGGGCAGCGCTGTGTTGTCGCCGCTGAAATCATGACGCGTCCCCCCCAAGACTGTGGCCTCTCGCACACAGACATCTGCCGTGGCGTTCAGGGCGGTGCTGCACTGCACGTAGTGGAGGATGGGAGTGACGCAGCCTACCTCCTGCACCGCTTTGCGCCACCGCTCAAACCCCTGCCGCAGGCCGGAGGAGTTCATGATCTTCATTGTGCGAGCCAGCATGGCTTTGGCCCTGCAGGGCCGTTGACAGGCATAGGGAAAACTGAGCTTTGCTCCCACTGCGTGGCGCCCATGCGACAGTGGGAATGAGGAAGCGCACCGACCGGCAAGGAAAAGGGCGGTGACAACACAGCAACGGTGTGCATGGGATCGCTGTAGCCATGGCCATGGCAGAAACACGGCAACTGGGCACGGCAAGGGCTGGCGCCCTGGTGGGGAGGGGAGGGGAGGGCTGCAGGTCTGCTTACTGTTTGGCGTTCTTGGCGTGCTGCCTCCAGGCGGTGAAGTACGCCCTGCGGTTTCGCAACAGACGAGCGCCGTACATCTGAGCAGCAAGCCGGGCCCTGTGGTTCTCCTGATTCCTGGCCAGCTGTTCCATCTCTTTGGCGTGCTGCTCCTTGGAAATGGCTCCGGGGTCCTTCGCCGGGGCCTTGACTACCGGGGCCGGTGCCTGGACAACTTTGACCGGGGGCGTCCATTTATCTGTTTGGGTTTGGATCGCTCGCGTCTTCGGCGCCACGATAGTGGTCGTTGGGATGACCACGGGTGAACCTTGGTTCGCTTTTGCCTGGGGTGCGCACAGTTGCCAGGGTGGGAATGAGCAGACATGGCCCCCTTCAACAGCGCCCGTTGGGGGTGGAATGAGGGAAGGTCATGAGGTGGCGCTGGTTGACGCGAAGGAGTAAGAGCCACAGTGGGACGAAGGAGGGAATGGGGAGGTGGAAGGGATCGACATGGAGTGTTAACGTGCCCGGGACTGACGGCACGATTGGGATGGCGGGCAGTGGGGGACAGGGGAGCAGGGATGGGAGGATCATCGGGAGGGGAAGGGAGGAAGGGGGAAGGGGGAGGGGAGAAAAGGGGAGGGAGGGAAGGAGAGGGGACCGGGAGGGGTACCAGGGAGGGGAGGCCAGAGAAAGCGAAAGTGAAAGCAGGGGAAGAACGGAGTGGAATGGGGAGGGGAGGGGACAGGTTGGGGGACAGGACAGGGGGGAATGGGAATGGGGCGGAGGAGAGGGGAACTGGGACGAGAAGGAGGAAGGGGGCGGGTACCGGGACGGGGAACAGAGGGGAAGAAGGGAATGGAAGGGGGCAGAGGAGGGGAACAGGAACGAGAACAGGGCAAGGGAATCAGAATGGGGCGGAGGAGGGGAACTGGGACGGCAAGGCGGCGAGCGACGGGGACGGGGCCCGGGACTGGGAAGGGGGACGGGGACGGGGACGGGGACTGGGAAGGGGGACGGGGACGGGGAAGGGGACGGGGAAGGGGATGAGGGAACAGGAGGAACAGGAGGGGAGGACGATCAACGGGGGCGGGGGGCGGGAAGGGGGAGGGGACGGGGACGGGGACGGAGACGGAGACGGGGAAGGGGAAGGGGAAGGGGAAGGGGAAGGGAACTTGGATGAGGGAACAGTCGGAACAGGAGGGCAGCACGAGCAACGGGGACGGATCAGGCGGGGGGTGGGCAGGAAGGGGGAGGGGGAGGGGACGAGGGAACAGGAGGAGCAGGAGGGGAGCGCGATCCACGGGGAACGGGAACTGAGGGGAACAGGGAGAGGGAGTGGGAACGGGACCGGGAGGCGAACGGGAACACAACGCAGAATGGGAACTGGAGGGGAAGTGGGAAGGGAAGCAAACAAGAACGGGGAACAGGAACAGGGAACTGGAGGGGGAACAGGGACGGGAAGGGGGGGAGGACCCGGAGGGAGAACGGGAATGGGAGCGGGGAGGGGGGTGGGGAGCGGAAGTGAGAGGAAGGCAAGGGAGAAGGGGAGGGGATGGGACCAGGAAGAGGAATTGGCAGGGAAAGATCCTCTATGCCCCCTGGGCGGCCCCCCTGGCAGCCGACCTGCATGGCCATCATTTGCCTCTGCATCTCCTGGGCCTGTTGGGCAGCCAATTCCTCCCTCTTCTGCTGCGCCTTCATCCGGTTCATTGCCACGTGCCTCGTCCATGTTATCCACGACGCCATCAGCCGTTTTTGGTCCCAGCTGTTCTGCAGTGACTTCTCCATGCCCTGCCGCATGGCTGACAGGTACGGGTCCTCCTCCTTCCTGTAAGGGACAGATCGCAGGCACGGCAGAACGGGTAAAACCAGGAGACAGTGCGGACATTTTGTTTGAAGAAGTTCCCAACCCAAGCAGGGGAAACTTACTCCAAGTCGGCGTCCGTGGCACCGATGCTTTCGAGGTGATTCCTAAGCTTCAGGTTTTCCTCCATCAGCTTCTTCAGCGACCGTTTCAGTTCCTTGATTGACCTCTCCAGCTTGAACTTCTCCATCTCCCAGCCGGGATTGTCGCCCATCAGGGCCTGGCCAGGACAAAGGAGGCGCGTGAGTGTCTGTGCATGCAGAGGCGCTTTGTACATGAACTTGGGGAGAGGGATTGAGTCATAGAGAGCATCGCAGAATGGTCGAAAACAGGGACAGCGTATGTGTGGGAGGGCAAGGGGGGGGGGGGGTCTAGGTGAGATCAACGGGAGGGGGAAGGGGAATCGAGAAGGGGGAGAGCCACGGGAGAGAGAACCGGCGCTGGAGGGCACCATGTGAGTGTATCGACGATGGGTGGTGGGCGCCGGGGAAAGCAGACCACAGCAGCTCGGCGCTGATGTCAAAATGCAGAGCAGACTCGGCGGAGCCCATGCATGCCCGGCTGACGTGCCTTCTTGAGTTCGTTGCGAAGCGTGACCACTTGCGCTGCTTGGGCCATGTACTTCCGGTGTGCCGTCTCCATGACCTTGGTGGCCGCTGAGGTGTTTTCCGTGATGTAGCGTGCCATGAAGTTGGCTGTGCGTGCAGTCAGCAGCGGTGAAAATGAGAGGCCAGGCCTTCCTTCCAGGGGACTGGTGCCCGCGGCCATGCACCAAGGCAAGGGATGGCTACTGCAGCACACAGGGGCGGGACGGGGGGAGACGCCTACCTGCATTTTGGAGCTGCTCCACGAGCGCGAACTTCAGGATTTTCAATCCGTGGTTGCTAAGGTTTCTGTTTGCGACGGCCTTGGCCTCGTCTGAGATGTCGACGACTTGCTTTGACAGCGCCTGCAGAAGGGCTTGCACCTGGGCAGTGTGTGCATGGCAACCACGATGGTGACAACAGTCCCCACCTGTCCAGCCTGTGTGTGTGTGTGTGTGTGTGTGTGTGTGTGTGTGTGTGTGTGTTTTGAGAGTGCGGGGGCGGGGGCGAGGAGAGGACGATGAGGCGGCCGTGTAGCGGAGGGTCGAGTATGGTTTTGTTCAGCCCATGGCGGGTCTGATGGTCAGGCTGCAGCCAGGGAGTCGGGGGCGAAGAATCAGACACCCCACCAATGAAGGCAGCAGGACGAACTCCCGTACCGTCCCTTACCTGAGAATTCGTGGCTACAAACACGCCAGTGACATCCTTCATGGCCTCAATCTCGTGCGTGGACTGCTCCTTGTTGGGGTCCAGAAAAGCCTTGGCCATGGCCGCGAGGGCATTCTCCGGCGGGGCAAACATCTTCTCCTCTGTAGGATAGAGACCAAGCACGTGGACGATACTGTCGGAAACCGAGCGTCTCTCTCCACCAGGGGATGCAGGACAGAGATGGCTGCACATATGTTATAGTGCATGGCAAGGGTGGGAGACATGCGAGGCATGCGGACAGGAGCAGCAATACACCGTACCCGATCTTCCCTTCAGGCCAGCATTTGACAGAACCTCATGCGCAGCTTTCTTGATCAGTTCTTTGTCGGCAGGCGGGGCACTATCTTCCGGTTCCACCGCGGGGGTTCCCTCCTCTGGCACGTCCGCCATGGCAGCTAGCCGGCCCACAGCTACGAGACGGAGCGAAGGATGTAACGCAGGCAAGAGAATATGGATCCTTTATCGTACGCGTACGGCGCTACGGTCAGGCATCGAAACCCCAGCACGGCAAGATCCTCCACAGTCCTCCGGGACTTCGACTTAGGTTGTTCAATGGAGGGGACAGTAGATGCCCTGATGACGAGGCGAGTCGAGGGAACAGCCGCCGAGTGGATCGAGAAAGAGGCAAGCCTAGTAGTGTTTCATGAAATCCAGGAGACGCTTTATAATACGTACTTTGTACGTCAACGTCTAACGGATACGGGAACTACCAGCTAGCAGACTGGCCGCATGCGTCGACTCAGAGAGTCGATAGCCAGTAATCACTGTTCAAATAACAGCTTCTTCAGTGAATGACACAGGCAGTGCCCCGACAGCTTTGCTATATCACTCTACCGCCGTTGTCGTATTGAAAGCCCCATGTATAGCCATCCCGTGCTGTCGGGACACCGGCATTGGGGACGTCAGTCGTCAACACAGTTGTGCATCGGTTGGGTTCTGACAGCTTATTTATTGTTGTGTTTATTCGAGTACACTACTAAGTGTACAGTAGCGCTAAATGTATAGCTACACATGTATCGCTACTATAGAGGTATAATGTACATGTGTGCATGTGTGCTGGCATGGATCGAGCCTGGTCGCGGGGATCAGAGTTACCAGTACAGACTAGCGATACACTCTATCTATAGTACAGGCAGGAGGAAGTACAGGTGCCTCGGAAGGGCGCGCGGGTGGAATCCCGCACGGACGTGCGATAGATGGGCCCGGCCGTACGAGTACATGCTGTTACCCGTACGTCTGCCATGGTACTCCGGGGGCCTGGTTTGGTAGACCGACGTTTAGTTTGGGGAAATTGCGAGTAAATAATTTGTACAGATCCAGTATGTGCAGTGGTTGTTGTGTGTGTGTGTGCGGGCACGCGCCTGGCTGGCCGTACATGGCTACTCGCGCAGCAGTGCGTGGGTTTTCGACCCACCTTCTCCCGGGGGTGAAAAAAAAAAGCAATGCGTGCATGATATGGGTGGGGGCTGCTTGGTGTCAGGCACCGGCCGCTGTGCGCCGGCCGCGGCGGCCGGTCTCAATTCTCATCAGCAGGGACCCCGGCCGGGCCTCCCCAGGCCTCCCCGGGTCTCATCGGTCGGCGACATCGAGTCGATCCTTGAAAAATCACAAACAGACCCGGCCGAAGGTATTACCTGGGTAAGACAGTACCTACAGAGCTGGTACCTACCTAGTACCTACCTGCCCCACATAGGGGTACCCCGCCCGGCCGGATCGAAACGTACTCGGAAATCAGAATTCCCGCGATGTCTCAATTCTCATACACAACGTATATCTCCGACTCTACTACGTGGTGTACGTACTACGTACCCCTACGCGCGCGTACCCCTACGTACCGTAGGAGTACAGTACTCTGTACTGTAGCTACCTAACCAACTCAACTGCATGGACACGGGCGGGACCGGGTGGACGTTGCCGTGATCAGCCGTGGCGTGCGTTTTCAAAAAAGAAGCAACATTCTACAGAGCCATGCCGCCTGGAGGCCGGTGATCAACGAACTAGCGAACTGACGACTACTTGGGCTGACGTTGACGGCCCCGGCTGCACAAGGATCGATGCTTCCCACTGTGACCCCCGGCTCTGCCCTGCCTCGCAGACCGAGCGGTCGGGTGAGGGCCGGAACTGGCCGCTCGGCGGGGGCGTTTGGGCGCTGCTGCTGTGGCCGCGGATCATCAACGGCTGGGCTCCTCTGGTATTACGCCGCCTTCATCTTCACCTTCCTGGTCTTTGTCGACCTGGAACACCGTCAGGATGATAAACTTGCACATCTTGGCCAGGATAGCAGGTGCGAGCGCCTTGTCAGCCCGCCTTGGCATGCATAGCTGGGGACGCTT
>NW_027452179.1:0-17500 GCF_964194025.1 Convolutriloba macropyga
CGGGTTGGTGATATAGATAGACTAGAAGATAGTCTCTCGGTGGTGCATGATATAATTATTGCTAGCCTTCGGGTTGGTGATATAGATAGACTAGAAGATAGTCTCTCGGTGGTGCATGATATAAATATTGCTAGCCTTCGGGCTGGTGATATAGATAGACTAGAAGATAGTCCTCTCGGTGGTGCATGATATAAATATTGCTAGCCTTCGGGTTGGTGATATAGATAGACTAGAAGATAGTCTCTCGGTGGTGCATGATATAAATATTGCTAGCCTTCGGGCTGGTGATATAGATAGACTAGAAGATAGTCTCTCGGTGGTGCATGATATAAATATTGCTAGCCTTCGGGCTGGTGATATAGATAGACTAGAAGATAGTCTCTCGGTGGTGCATGATGTAAATATTGCTAGCCTTCGGGCTGGTGATATAGATAGACTAGAAGATAGTCTCTCGGTGGTGCATGATATAAATATTGCTAGCCTTCGGGCTGGTGGTATAGATAGACTAGAAGATAGTCTCTCGGTGGTGCATGATATGGACCTCGCTACTCATTTGAGTTAGGAAGAAGGAAGATCAAAATTCTGCAGAGAGTTTTATTCTATGTTGATCTATGCTGTGCGAAACCATGTCTACTGCCTTGCAATCAACTCATACTTTTGAGTTCTTCTCTAGCCAATAAGCACCGTAACATAATTCGGAGTGTACGGCAAACGGTGGTTGACATTTGGTGAAAATTCCAGTGTCGTGTTACGGCACTGGGAAAGAACTTGAACTTGTGCTCAGGCAACCAAGCAGCCAAGGTTGTGCGGTGTCTTGCTACAAATGTTCGGTTGTGTTCTAAATTAGCTGAAGTAAGCTGAAGCATCGCTTTGCTGTCTGAAAGTGTTGCCTCGTCATCTATGCGCTCCCAAATGGCCTAACACTGGCAGCCAATCAGAGTGCGAGAAAAGCGCTCCCAAATGGCCTAACACTGGCAGCCAATCAGAGTGCGAGAAAAGCGCTCCCAAATGGCCTAACAGTGGCAGCCAATCAGAGTGCGAGAAAAGCGCTCCCAAATGGCCTAACAGTGGCAGCCAATCAGAGTGCGAGAAAAGCGCTCCCAAATGGCCTAACAGTGGCAGCCAATCAGAGTGCGAGAAAAGCGCTCCCAAATGGCCTAACAGTGGCAGCCAATCAGAGTGCGAGAAAAGCGCTCCCAAATGGCCTAACAGTGGCAGCCAATCAGAGTGCGAGAAAAGCGCTCCCAAATGGCCTAACAGTGGCAGCCAATCAGAGTGCGAGAAAAGCGCTCCCAAATGGCCTAACAGTGGCAGCCAATCAGAGTGCGAGAAAAGCGCTCCCAAATGGCCTAACAGTGGCAGCCAATCAGAGTGCGAGAAAAGCGCTCCCAAATGGCCTAACAGTGGCAGCCAATCAGAGTGCGAGAAAAGCGCTCCCAAATGGCCTAACAGTGGCAGCCAATCAGAGTGCGAGAAAAGCGCTCCCAAATGGCCTAACAGTGGCAGCCAATCAGAGTGCGAGAAAAGCGCTCCCAAATGGCCTAACAGTGGCAGCCAATCAGAGTGCGAGAAAAGCGCTCCCAAATGGCCTAACAGTGGCAGCCAATCAGAGTGCGAGAAAAGCGCTCCCAAATGGCCTAACAGTGGCAGCCAATCAGAGTGCGAGAAAAGCGCTCCCAAATGGCCTAACAGTGGCAGCCAATCAGAGTGCGAGAAAAGCGCTCCCAAATGGCCTAACAGTGGCAGCCAATCAGAGTGCGAGAAAAGCGCTCCCAAATGGCCTAACAGTGGCAGCCAATCAGAGTGCGAGAAAAGCGCTCCCAAATGGCCTAACAGTGGCAGCCAATCAGAGTGCGAGAAAAGCGCTCCCAAATGGCCTAACAGTGGCAGCCAATCAGAGTGCGAGAAAAGCGCTCCCAAATGGCCTAACAGTGGCAGCCAATCAGAGTGCGAGAAAAGCGCTCCCAAATGGCCTAACAGTGGCAGCCAATCAGAGTGCGAGAAAAGCGCTCCCAAATGGCCTAACAGTGGCAGCCAGCTAGAGCTAGCTTAAGTTAGCTTGGGTTAGCTTGAGTTAGCTTTAATTAGCTTTAATTAGCTTAAGCTAGCTTAAGTTAGCTTGGGTTAGCTTGAGTTAGCTTGAGCTAGCTTGAGTTAGCTTGAATTAGCTTGAGTTAGCTTGAATTAGCTTGAGTTAGCTTGAGTTAGCTTGAATTAGCTTGAGTTAGCTTGAGTTAGCTCGGGTTAGCTTGAGTTTGACTTCATTAACCCAAGTTAGCTTGGGTTAACTTCATTAAGTTAGCTTGAACTAGCTTGAGTTAGCTTGAGTTAGCTTGAGTTAGCTTGAGTTAGCTTGAGTTAGCTTGTCTTAGCTTTAGCTAGCTTGAGTTAGCTTGAACTAGCTTTAGCTACCTTGAGTTAGCTTGAGTTAGCTCGGGTTAGCTTGAGTTAGCTTGAGTTAGCTTGAGTTAGCTTTAGCTAGCTTGAGTTAGCTTGAGTTAGCTTGAGTTAGCTTGAGTTAGCTTGAATTAGCTTGAGTTAGCTTGAGTTAGCTTTAGCTAGCTTGGGTTAGCTTGAGCTAGCTTGAGTTAGCTCGGGTTAGCTTGAGTTAGCTTGAGTTAGCTTTAGCTAGCTTGAGTTAGCTTGAGTTAGCTTGAGTTAGCTTGAGTTAGCTTTAGCTAGCTTGAGTTAGCTTGAACTAGCTTGAGTTAGCTTGAGCTAGCTTGAGTTAGCTTGAGTTAGCTTGAGTTAGCTTTAGCTAGCTTGAGTTAGCTTGAACTAGCTTTAGTTAGCTTGAGTTAGCTTGAGTTAGCTTGAGTTAGCTTGAGTTAGCTTGTCTTAGCTTTAGCTAGCTTGAGTTAGCTTGAACTAGCTTTAGCTACCTTGAGTTAGCTTGAGTTAGCTCGGGTTAGCTTGAGTTAGCTTGAGTTAGCTTGAGTTAGCTTTAGCTAGCTTGAGTTAGCTTGAGTTAGCTTGAGTTAGCTTGAACTAGCTTGAGTTAGCTTGAGTTAGCTTGAGTTAGCTTGAGTTAGCTTGAGTTAGCTTGAGTTAGCTTGTCTTAGCTTTAGCTAGCTTGAGTTAGCTTGAACTAGCTTTAGCTACCTTGAGTTAGCTTGAGTTAGCTCGGGTTAGCTTGAGTTAGCTTGAGTTAGCTTGAGTTAGCTTTAGCTAGCTTGAGTTAGCTTGAGTTAGCTTGAGTTAGCTTGAGTTAGCTTGAATTAGCTTGAGTTAGCTTGAGTTAGCTTTAGCTAGCTTGGGTTAGCTTGAGCTAGCTTGAGTTAGCTCGGGTTAGCTTGAGTTAGCTTGAGTTAGCTTTAGCTAGCTTGAGTTAGCTTGAGTTAGCTTGAGTTAGCTTGAGTTAGCTTTAGCTAGCTTGAGTTAGCTTGAACTAGCTTGAGTTAGCTTGAGCTAGCTTGAGTTAGCTTGAGTTAGCTTGAGTTAGCTTTAGCTAGCTTGAGTTAGCTTGAACTAGCTTGAGTTAGCTTGAGTTAGCTTGAGTTAGCTTGTCTTAGCTTTAGCTAGCTTGAGCTAGCTTGAACTAGCTTTAGCTACCTTGAGTTAGCTTGAGTTAGCTCGGGTTAGCTTGAGTTAGCTTGAGTTAGCTTGAGTTAGCTTTAGCTAGCTTGAGTTAGCTTGAGTTAGCTTGAGTTAGCTTGAACTAGCTTGAGTTAGCTTGAGTTAGCTTGAGTTAGCTTGAGTTAGCTTGAGTTAGCTTGTCTTAGCTTTAGCTAGCTTGAGTTAGCTTGAACTAGCTTTAGCTACCTTGAGTTAGCTTGAGTTAGCTCGGGTTAGCTTGAGTTAGCTTGAGTTAGCTTGAGTTAGCTTTAGCTAGCTTGAGTTAGCTTGAGTTAGCTTGAGTTAGCTTGAGTTAGCTTGAATTAGCTTGAGTTAGCTTGAGTTAGCTTTAGCTAGCTTGGGTTAGCTTGAGCTAGCTTGAGTTAGCTCGGGTTAGCTTGAGTTAGCTTGAGTTAGCTTTAGCTAGCTTGAGTTAGCTTGAGTTAGCTTGAGTTAGCTTGAGTTAGCTTTAGCTAGCTTGAGTTAGCTTGAACTAGCTTGAGTTAGCTTGAGCTAGCTTGAGTTAGCTTGAGTTAGCTTGAGTTAGCTTTAGCTAGCTTGAGTTAGCTTGAACTAGCTTGAGTTAGCTTGAGCTAGCTTGAGTTAGCTTGAGTTAGCTTGAGTTAGCTTTAGCTAGCTTGAGTTAGCTTGAACTAGCTTGAGTTAGCTTGAGTTAGCTTGAGTTAGCTTGAGTTAGCTTGTCTTAGCTTTAGCTAGCTTGAGCTAGCTTGAACTAGCTTTAGCTACCTTGAGTTAGCTTGAGTTAGCTCGGGTTAGCTTGAGTTAGCTTGAGTTAGCTTGAGTTAGCTTGAGCTAGCTTGAGTTAGCTTGAGTTAGCTTGAGTTAGCTTTAGCTAGCTTGAGTTAGCTTGAACTAGCTTGAGTTAGCTTGAGCTAGCTTGAGTTAGCTTGAGTTAGCTTGAGTTAGCTTTAGCTAGCTTGAGTTAGCTTGAACTAGCTTGAGTTAGCTTGAGTTAGCTTGAGTTAGCTTGAGTTAGCTTGTCTTAGCTTTAGCTAGCTTGAGCTAGCTTGAACTAGCTTTAGCTACCTTGAGTTAGCTTGAGTTAGCTCGGGTTAGCTTGAGTTAGCTTGAGTTAGCTTGAGTTAGCTTTAGCTAGCTTGAGTTAGCTTGAGTTAGCTTGAGTTAGCTTGAACTAGCTTGAGTTAGCTTGAGTTAGCTTGAGTTAGCTTGAGTTAGCTTGAGTTAGCTTGAGTTAGCTTGTCTTAGCTTTAGCTAGCTTGAGTTAGCTTGAACTAGCTTTAGCTACCTTGAGTTAGCTTGAGTTAGCTCGGGTTAGCTTGAGTTAGCTTGAGTTAGCTTGAGTTAGCTTTAGCTAGCTTGAGTTAGCTTGAGTTAGCTTGAGTTAGCTTGAGTTAGCTTGAATTAGCTTGAGTTAGCTTGAGTTAGCTTTAGCTAGCTTGGGTTAGCTTGAGCTAGCTTGAGTTAGCTCGGGTTAGCTTGAGTTAGCTTGAGTTAGCTTTAGCTAGCTTGAGTTAGCTTGAGTTAGCTTGAGTTAGCTTGAGTTAGCTTTAGCTAGCTTGAGTTAGCTTGAACTAGCTTGAGTTAGCTTGAGCTAGCTTGAGTTAGCTTGAGTTAGCTTGAGTTAGCTTTAGCTAGCTTGAGTTAGCTTGAACTAGCTTTAGTTAGCTTGAGTTAGCTTGAGTTAGCTTGAGTTAGCTTGAGTTAGCTTGTCTTAGCTTTAGCTAGCTTGAGTTAGCTTGAACTAGCTTTAGCTACCTTGAGTTAGCTTGAGTTAGCTCGGGTTAGCTTGAGTTAGCTTGAGTTAGCTTGAGTTAGCTTTAGCTAGCTTGAGTTAGCTTGAGTTAGCTTGAGTTAGCTTGAGTTAGCTTGAGTTAGCTTGAGTTAGCTTGTCTTAGCTTTAGCTAGCTTGAGTTAGCTTGAACTAGCTTTAGCTACCTTGAGTTAGCTTGAGTTAGCTCGGGTTAGCTTGAGTTAGCTTGAGTTAGCTTGAGTTAGCTTTAGCTAGCTTGAGTTAGCTTGAGTTAGCTTGAGTTAGCTTGAGTTAGCTTGAATTAGCTTGAGTTAGCTTGAGTTAGCTTTAGCTAGCTTGGGTTAGCTTGAGCTAGCTTGAGTTAGCTCGGGTTAGCTTGAGTTAGCTTGAGTTAGCTTTAGCTAGCTTGAGTTAGCTTGAGTTAGCTTGAGTTAGCTTGAGTTAGCTTTAGCTAGCTTGAGTTAGCTTGAACTAGCTTGAGTTAGCTTGAGCTAGCTTGAGTTAGCTTGAGTTAGCTTGAGTTAGCTTTAGCTAGCTTGAGTTAGCTTGAACTAGCTTTAGTTAGCTTGAGTTAGCTTGAGTTAGCTTTAGCTAGCTTGGGTTAGCTTGAGCTAGCTTGAGTTAGCTCGGGTTAGCTTGAGTTAGCTTGAGTTAGCTTTAGCTAGCTTGAGTTAGCTTGAGTTAGCTTGAGTTAGCTTGAGTTAGCTTTAGCTAGCTTGAGTTAGCTTGAACTAGCTTGAGTTAGCTTGAGCTAGCTTGAGTTAGCTTGAGTTAGCTTGAGTTAGCTTTAGCTAGCTTGAGTTAGCTTGAACTAGCTTTAGTTAGCTTGAGTTAGCTTGAGTTAGCTTGAGTTAGCTTGAGTTAGCTTGTCTTAGCTTTAGCTAGCTTGAGTTAGCTTGAACTAGCTTTAGCTACCTTGAGTTAGCTTGAGTTAGCTCGGGTTAGCTTGAGTTAGCTTGAGTTAGCTTGAGTTAGCTTTAGCTAGCTTGAGTTAGCTTGAGTTAGCTTGAGTTAGCTTGAGTTAGCTTGAGTTAGCTTGAGTTAGCTTGTCTTAGCTTTAGCTAGCTTGAGTTAGCTTGAACTAGCTTTAGCTACCTTGAGTTAGCTTGAGTTAGCTCGGGTTAGCTTGAGTTAGCTTGAGTTAGCTTGAGTTAGCTTTAGCTAGCTTGAGTTAGCTTGAGTTAGCTTGAGTTAGCTTGAGTTAGCTTGAATTAGCTTGAGTTAGCTTGAGTTAGCTTTAGCTAGCTTGGGTTAGCTTGAGCTAGCTTGAGTTAGCTCGGGTTAGCTTGAGTTAGCTTGAGTTAGCTTTAGCTAGCTTGAGTTAGCTTGAGTTAGCTTGAGTTAGCTTGAGTTAGCTTTAGCTAGCTTGAGTTAGCTTGAACTAGCTTGAGTTAGCTTGAGCTAGCTTGAGTTAGCTTGAGTTAGCTTGAGTTAGCTTTAGCTAGCTTGAGTTAGCTTGAACTAGCTTGAGTTAGCTTGAGTTAGCTTGAGTTAGCTTGTCTTAGCTTTAGCTAGCTTGAGCTAGCTTGAACTAGCTTTAGCTACCTTGAGTTAGCTTGAGTTAGCTCGGGTTAGCTTGAGTTAGCTTGAGTTAGCTTGAGTTAGCTTTAGCTAGCTTGAGTTAGCTTGAGTTAGCTTGAGTTAGCTTGAACTAGCTTGAGTTAGCTTGAGTTAGCTTGAGTTAGCTTGAGTTAGCTTGAGTTAGCTTGTCTTAGCTTTAGCTAGCTTGAGTTAGCTTGAACTAGCTTTAGCTACCTTGAGTTAGCTTGAGTTAGCTCGGGTTAGCTTGAGTTAGCTTGAGTTAGCTTGAGTTAGCTTTAGCTAGCTTGAGTTAGCTTGAGTTAGCTTGAGTTAGCTTGAGTTAGCTTGAATTAGCTTGAGTTAGCTTGAGTTAGCTTTAGCTAGCTTGGGTTAGCTTGAGCTAGCTTGAGTTAGCTCGGGTTAGCTTGAGTTAGCTTGAGTTAGCTTTAGCTAGCTTGAGTTAGCTTGAGTTAGCTTGAGTTAGCTTGAGTTAGCTTTAGCTAGCTTGAGTTAGCTTGAACTAGCTTGAGTTAGCTTGAGCTAGCTTGAGTTAGCTTGAGTTAGCTTGAGTTAGCTTTAGCTAGCTTGAGTTAGCTTGAACTAGCTTGAGTTAGCTTGAGCTAGCTTGAGTTAGCTTGAGTTAGCTTGAGTTAGCTTTAGCTAGCTTGAGTTAGCTTGAACTAGCTTGAGTTAGCTTGAGTTAGCTTGAGTTAGCTTGAGTTAGCTTGTCTTAGCTTTAGCTAGCTTGAGCTAGCTTGAACTAGCTTTAGCTACCTTGAGTTAGCTTGAGTTAGCTCGGGTTAGCTTGAGTTAGCTTGAGTTAGCTTGAGTTAGCTTGAGCTAGCTTGAGTTAGCTTGAGTTAGCTTGAGTTAGCTTTAGCTAGCTTGAGTTAGCTTGAACTAGCTTGAGTTAGCTTGAGCTAGCTTGAGTTAGCTTGAGTTAGCTTGAGTTAGCTTTAGCTAGCTTGAGTTAGCTTGAACTAGCTTGAGTTAGCTTGAGTTAGCTTGAGTTAGCTTGAGTTAGCTTGTCTTAGCTTTAGCTAGCTTGAGCTAGCTTGAACTAGCTTTAGCTACCTTGAGTTAGCTTGAGTTAGCTCGGGTTAGCTTGAGTTAGCTTGAGTTAGCTTGAGTTAGCTTTAGCTAGCTTGAGTTAGCTTGAGTTAGCTTGAGTTAGCTTGAACTAGCTTGAGTTAGCTTGAGTTAGCTTGAGTTAGCTTGAGTTAGCTTGAGTTAGCTTGAGTTAGCTTGTCTTAGCTTTAGCTAGCTTGAGTTAGCTTGAACTAGCTTTAGCTACCTTGAGTTAGCTTGAGTTAGCTCGGGTTAGCTTGAGTTAGCTTGAGTTAGCTTGAGTTAGCTTTAGCTAGCTTGAGTTAGCTTGAGTTAGCTTGAGTTAGCTTGAGTTAGCTTGAATTAGCTTGAGTTAGCTTGAGTTAGCTTTAGCTAGCTTGGGTTAGCTTGAGCTAGCTTGAGTTAGCTCGGGTTAGCTTGAGTTAGCTTGAGTTAGCTTTAGCTAGCTTGAGTTAGCTTGAGTTAGCTTGAGTTAGCTTGAGTTAGCTTTAGCTAGCTTGAGTTAGCTTGAACTAGCTTGAGTTAGCTTGAGCTAGCTTGAGTTAGCTTGAGTTAGCTTGAGTTAGCTTTAGCTAGCTTGAGTTAGCTTGAACTAGCTTTAGTTAGCTTGAGTTAGCTTGAGTTAGCTTGAGTTAGCTTGAGTTAGCTTGTCTTAGCTTTAGCTAGCTTGAGTTAGCTTGAACTAGCTTTAGCTACCTTGAGTTAGCTTGAGTTAGCTCGGGTTAGCTTGAGTTAGCTTGAGTTAGCTTGAGTTAGCTTTAGCTAGCTTGAGTTAGCTTGAGTTAGCTTGAGTTAGCTTGAGTTAGCTTGAGTTAGCTTGAGTTAGCTTGTCTTAGCTTTAGCTAGCTTGAGTTAGCTTGAACTAGCTTTAGCTACCTTGAGTTAGCTTGAGTTAGCTCGGGTTAGCTTGAGTTAGCTTGAGTTAGCTTGAGTTAGCTTTAGCTAGCTTGAGTTAGCTTGAGTTAGCTTGAGTTAGCTTGAGTTAGCTTGAATTAGCTTGAGTTAGCTTGAGTTAGCTTTAGCTAGCTTGGGTTAGCTTGAGCTAGCTTGAGTTAGCTCGGGTTAGCTTGAGTTAGCTTGAGTTAGCTTTAGCTAGCTTGAGTTAGCTTGAGTTAGCTTGAGTTAGCTTGAGTTAGCTTTAGCTAGCTTGAGTTAGCTTGAACTAGCTTGAGTTAGCTTGAGCTAGCTTGAGTTAGCTTGAGTTAGCTTGAGTTAGCTTTAGCTAGCTTGAGTTAGCTTGAACTAGCTTGAGTTAGCTTGAGTTAGCTTGAGTTAGCTTGAGTTAGCTTGAGTTAGCTTGTCTTAGCTTTAGCTAGCTTGAGTTAGCTTGAACTAGCTTTAGCTACCTTGAGTTAGCTTGAGTTAGCTCGGGTTAGCTTGAGTTAGCTTGAGTTAGCTTGAGTTAGCTTTAGCTAGCTTGAGTTAGCTTGAGTTAGCTTGAGTTAGCTTGAACTAGCTTGAGTTAGCTTGAGTTAGCTTGAGTTAGCTTGAGTTAGCTTGAGTTAGCTTGAGTTAGCTTGTCTTAGCTTTAGCTAGCTTGAGTTAGCTTGAACTAGCTTTAGCTACCTTGAGTTAGCTTGAGTTAGCTCGGGTTAGCTTGAGTTAGCTTGAGTTAGCTTGAGTTAGCTTTAGCTAGCTTGAGTTAGCTTGAGTTAGCTTGAGTTAGCTTGAGTTAGCTTGAATTAGCTTGAGTTAGCTTGAGTTAGCTTTAGCTAGCTTGGGTTAGCTTGAGCTAGCTTGAGTTAGCTCGGGTTAGCTTTAGCTAGCTTGAGTTAGCTTGAGTTAGCTTGAGTTAGCTTGAGTTAGCTTTAGCTAGCTTGAGTTAGCTTGAACTAGCTTGAGTTAGCTTGAGTTTGCACTTAAATGTGACGAACTGTGGAAACGGTGTTTTCACCCTGAGAAAATTAGAGTGTTCAAAGCATCCTTTGGGATCGAATAATAAAGCATGGAATAATGGAGAATGACCCGCTACTCGATTGATGCCGGTTGGCTGAGTGCGGTAATGATTGAAAGGAACAGACGGGGGCATTTGTATTGCTACGTTAGAGGTGAAATTCTTGGATCGTGGCAAGACAAACTACTGCGAAAGCATTTGCCAAGAATGTTTTCATTAATCAAGAACGAAAGTCAGAGTATTGAAGAGGATTAGATACCCTCGTAATTCTGACCATAAACTATACCAACCTACAATTTGTCAAAGTCGATCTTGACTTGGCAAGAGATTAACCGGGAAACCAAAGTTTATTGGTTCCGGGGGAAGTATGGTTGCAAAATCGAAACTTAAAGGAATTGACGGAAGGGCACCACCAGGAGTGGAGCCTGCGGCTTAATTTGACTCAACACGGGAAAACTCACCCGGTCCAGACATCTTAAGGATTGACAGATTGAATATCTTTCATGATTATATGGGCGGTGGTGCATGGCCGTTCTTAGTTAGTGGAGTGATCTGTCTGGTTAATTCCGATAACGAACGAGATCTTCTCCATCTAAATAATGAAATTCACTATATGTGAATTCAAACACTTCTTAGAGGAACTATGCGGAATTAAATACCGCAGATGAAGTGAGGCTATAACAGGTCTGTGATGCCCTTAGATGTTCTGGACTGCACGCGCGCTACACTGTGTACTTTTAGATTGAGTACTCAGCCCTTGGTCCGAAATGGACTGGGCAATCAGAGAAAAGTACAGCGCTTCAAGGGGATCGTCTGTTGTAACTTGCAGACGTGAACCAGGAATTCCTGGTACTTATGAGTCAACAACTCATAGGGATTACGTCCCTGCCCTTTGTACACACCGCCCGTCGCTACTACTGATTGGATAGTTAAGCAAGAATTGCAAATTCCTACTGTTGGGACTTCGGTCTCCGGCAACGGGATGAAGCGGATCGAGCTTAATTGTCTAGAGGAAGTAAAAGTCGTAACAAGGTTTCCGTAGGGGAACCTGCGGAAGGATCAGTGATTGATTCCTTCGGGCATGGCTGCTGGTAGAGGCCATGTCTGTAGTGCGCATGACGCTCTGTCGCTAGAGATTGCTTGGCAACCAATCTCGAATTATGTATCGAGCTCAAAAACTACTTGTGTGGATACATAGTTCAGCAGTCATGGCAAGGGACTGCTTAAAGGGAGACTAGTTAGCAAAAGCAGCCTAGCAGAACTGCAGCTATCTAGATCTCAGAAGCTGGGTTATAGAAGCCCAGCTATAGACTTGTGAATGAGAAAGGCCTAAAAAGGTCCACAAGTCGCGTGGTTAGAACCGACACGCAAAAATCCCAGCGAGTGACAGAGCGTTGCGCTGTTCAGTGGGAAAGAGTTGAGCTACTCGGGGCGCCCACTGAACTTGCTCCGAGCCAAAGGCTCGAAAAAACACAGCTTAGCCTCAGATCCTTTACATAGAAGGCTAGCTAAAATAAACTTACCTTGGACGAGGGTAAAGTTTAGTCAGTTCTTAGGGGAGAGTAATCCACAGCTTCTCGCCCTCTGAACATTCTCCCAGATATGTAGGTCTGGGAGAGTCTCCTCCTGTTCTTCGGAATCTGGAGGTAGACAAAGACAGTACGATACGATCTTGCATCGGGATGACTAACCGATAATGATCATAATCTGACAATTTTTCCGGCTTGAGGCACCGGAGTCAGATTAAAGACACATACTGAACTAAAGGCGTATGTGCAAAGCTTGTCGGAGTGTAGAGAGTCAAGCTGAGTTGACTCGTCACGTGGTGATGACAACAGCCATGTGCAAAACACTCACAACTTTATCGTCTATGTGGAAAAGGTTGCTAACAGCGCTCTCTATGAGAGGCCCTCGCATATAACTATACGAGGAAAAGGCGATAGAGTTGTTTGAATGTGGGGCAGGTTCATCGACAAGCTAAGTTGATCACATTCTTGTTGTGGCATCCTACTAGAATTGGTCACGGTCTGCACCAACTCTCCCCAAGTTGGCCAGACTTAAAACTAGAAATAAGGTTTGCAGCTATGTGAACCTAGAAACTGTAAAGGAGTTGAAAGAACTTAAAGGAATTGAAAGAGGCCTTGAGGTATATCCTCTTGGTAAAGACCCACAAAAGCTCACAAAAGTGGCTTCGAAGGGCAAAACTGGTTCATCCAAAACAATTGGAGAGCTTAAAGCAGAACCAATTCGAATGAAACACTATTGGTGAAACTTCATCATGAGAACGTCACAAGCTGATCACGCTCTATGATATGACTAGTATTATGTTGCTTCTAGTAGGCTAAGCGCAAGCCGAAACATCAACATGTGAAAGTCGTAGAATTTTGCAATCAAACTGTGGCTAGTACTGTGATGTTACTAGTAACCTGGTGTTCCGTCATATGGCCAAGAGAGCATTTGAAGGCGAAACTTCTGCATGGGAAAGCTGCATCATGATCAAAATTTTATATCGAGTATTATGTTGACGTTAGTAGGCCTTGGCCGAAAACGCAGCATGTGAAAGGTATAGATAAAAGTTATTGTTGCAGTCAGTACTGTGTAGTTACTAGTAGCTGGATTTAAGCTCAAAATGAGACACTGTTGGTGAAACTTCATCATGAGAATGTCACAAGCTGATCAAGCTCTATGATATGACTAGTATTATGTTGCTTCTAGTAGGCTAAGCGCAAGCCGAAACATCAACATGTGAAAGTCGTAGAATTTTGCGATCAAATTGTGGCTAGTACTGTGATGTTACTAGTAACCTTGTGTTACGTCATATGGCCAAGAGAGCATTTGAAGGCGAAACTTCTGCATGGGGAAGCTGCATCATGAACAAAAGTTTATATCGAGTATTATGTTGACATTAGTAGGCCCTGGCCGAAAGCGCAGCATGTGAAAGGTATAGATAAAAGTTATCGTTGCAGTCAGTACTGTGTAGTTACTAGTAGCTGGATTTAAGCTCGAAATGAGACACTGTTGGTGAAACTTCATCATGAGAACGTCACAAGCTGATCACGCTCCATGATATGACTAGTATTATGTTGCTTCTAGTAGGCTAAGCGCAAGCCGAAACATCAACATGTGAAAGTCGTAGAATTTTGCGATCAAATTGTGGCTAGTACTGTGATGTTACTAGTAACCTTGTGTTACGTCATATGGCCAAGAGAGCATTTGAAGGCGAAACTTCTGCATGGGGAAGCTGCATCATGAACAAAAGTTTATATCGAGTATTATGTTGACGTTAGTAGGCCCTGGCCGAAAGCGCAGCATGTGAAAGGTATAGATAAAAGTTAGCGTTGCAGTCAGTACTGTGTAGTTACTAGTAGCTGGATTTAAGCTCGAAATGAGACACTGTTGGTGAAACTTCATCATGAGAACGTCACAAGCTGATCACGCTCTATGATATGACTAGTATTATGTTGCTTCTAGTAGGCTAAGCGCAAGCCGAAACATCAACATGTGAAAGTCGTAGAATTTTGCAATCAAACTGTGGCTAGTACTGTGATGTTACTAGTAACCTTTTCTTACGTCATATGGCCAAGAGAGCATTTGAAGGCGAAACTTCTGCATGGGGAAGCTGCATCATGAACAAAAGTTTATATCGAGTATTATGTTGACGTTAGTAGGCCCTGGCCGAAAGCGCAGCATGTGAAAGGTATAGATAAAAGTTATCGTTGCAGTCAGTACTGTGTAGTTACTAGTAGCTGGATTTAAGCTCGAAGTGAGACACTGTTGGTGAAACTTCATCATGAGAACGTCACAAGCTGATCACGCTCTATGATATGACTAGTATTATGTTGCTTATAGTAGGCTAAGCGCAAGCCGAAACATCAACATGTGAAAGTCGTAGAATTTTGCGATCAAATTGTGGCTAGTACTGTGATGTTACTTGTAACCTTGTGTTACGTCATATGGCCAAGAGAGCATTTGAAGGCGAAACTTCTGCATGGGGAAGCTGCATCATGAACAAAAGTTTATATCGAGTATTATGTTGACGTTAGTAGGCCCTGGCCGAAAGCGCAGCATGTGAAAGGTATAGATAAAAGTTAGCGTTGCAGTCAGTACTGTGTAGTTACTAGTAGCTGGATTTAAGCTCGAAATGAGACACTGTTGGTGAAACTTCATCATGAGAACGTCACAAGCTGATCACGCTCTATGATATGACTAGTATTATGTTGCTTCTAGTAGGCTAAGCGCAAGCCGAAACATCAACATGTGAAAGTCGTAGAATTTTGCAATCAAACTGTGGCTAGTACTGTGATGTTACTAGTAACCTTTTCTTACGTCATATGGCCAAGAGAGCATTTGAAGGCGAAACTTCTGCATGGGGAAGCTGCATCATGAACAAAAGTTTATATCGAGTATTATGTTGACGTTAGTAGGCCCTGGCCGAAAGCGCAGCATGTGAAAGGTATAGATAAAAGTTATCGTTGCAGTCAGTACTGTGTAGTTACTAGTAGCTGGATTTAAGCTCGAAGTGAGACACTGTTGGTGAAACTTCATCATGAGAACGTCACAAGCTGATCACGCTCTATGATATGACTAGTATTATGTTGCTTATAGTAGGCTAAGCGCAAGCCGAAACATCAACATGTGAAAGTCGTAGAATTTTGCGATCAAACTGTGGCTAGTACTTTGATGATGCTTGTAGCCAACCGAATTGGTTGAAAAGCCCAATAAGTAAGCTAACTTGGGAGAGCTTGTTGGAAACCAAATGCTACTAGATTGGTCCAAATACATCCTTCAACAGGGGATCACTTGGCTCGCTTTACGAAGAGGAGCACAGCTATATGTGTTAATTCGGTATGAATCGCAAGATTTGTTTACCGACCTCTCTAACGCAAAAGGCGGTCTCGGCTTCGGCTGTTGACTGCGTCCGATTCAGGGTTATATAACTCTCGATTGAACACATTGATGTTCTATTGTTGGTGCTTCCAATAAAATTGGAACACTTAAAGCAGAACCGATTCAAATAATAGCATTCTGATCAATGATTGCATTCCTTGATCAAGAACTGCTGGAGTCATTGTGATGGCGAATTTTCTTCATAAGAAAATTGCAAAGAGACGGAACTTAATGAGACTAGTATTATGTTGTTTCTAGTAAGCGGAAGCTGAAACAGCAACATGTGAAAATCAAGTTTTGTTCAATGATCTCGAGGCGATAAGTACTATGAAGCAACTAGTAGCCTAAGCATGACTCAGATTTGAGACAGTCAAAAAGACTGGCGAAACTTCTTCACATGAAAGTTACATAGAGAACTACAAATGTATACAGCGAGTATTATGTTGTTTCTAGTAGGCGAAAGCTGAAACATCAACATGTGAAAGTTGTCTGCAAACTGTAGAACGATATGTGATTAGTACTGTGCTGTTACTAGTAGCCAGTCTGACTGTAGAAGCCAAGACAAAGGGAAACTAATGCATCTGAAAAGGACAAGTTATGGAAAGGTATGCACGATAAGTATTATGTTGTTTCTAGTAAGCGGCAGCTGAAACATCAACATGTGAACGTCGTTGTGTACAGTAACCTAGAACTATATAGTCCTTAGTAACGTGCATTTACTAGTACCTGTAATTGGTATTCAGACTCAGGCAGTTTGGAATAGTTTGGCAAAGATGCACCAGAGAAAACTGGGATTTGATACAGAAATTGTTGAATACAAGTATTATGCTGCTTCTAGTAGGTTGAATCCGAAACATCAGCATGTGAAAATTGAAAACATTTCTGGTTCGAATTGTCACAAGTATTTGGTGATCTGAGTAGCCAAACTCACTACAACGCCAATTGAAGGCAAAAATTCTCAACGGGAAAAGCTATTCTCATTGAATGAGCTAACAAGACGAGTATTATGTTGCTTCTAGTAGGCGAAAGCCAAAACATCAACATGTGAAAGTCTTGCTGAACAAATTTAATGTTGTTGAGCTCAGTACCGTGTGAATTAGTAGCCATAATTGGCGAGCGAAAATTGAACTGGCGAAACTTCGTCTTTGGAAAATTGCAGATGCCGAGCACTTATTTTGCAACGAGTATTATGTTGACTGTAGTAAGCGAAAGCCGAAACAGCAACATGTGAAAGCTGTTGAAATTTGTGGTCATTTTGCAATAAGTACAAGGAGTGTAACTAGTAGCCAGGTCAAAATTTGGGATAAGAATGAGCAAAAATTCTGCATGAGAACAGTTGAAATTATGAAACTAAATTACAAAGACTAGTATTATGTTGTTTCGAGTACGCGAAAGCGGAAACATCAACATGTGAACGTTTGTAACGAAGTTTCGTTAATTTTCAGCCTAGTACTGAGCAAGAACGAGTAGCCTCATCTCCAATCCCACGCAAAATGTAGTGAAATATGTGAGTGAACCTTATTCACGGTGAGGGTTTCCCGAGGTCTGTATTGCAGCGAGTATTATGTTGCTTCTAGTAAGCGAAAGCTGAAACAACAACATTTGAAAGTTGGAATTAATGACTGAATGGAAACTTCGACCTGTGTTTGATAGTAGTAGCGAACAAAACTGCTGAATCGGTTTCTGTCTCATATTGGTCAGTGAACCAATTAAGAGACAATCAACTACATAACCTGAATTGGGCGAGAGAACCCCCTTAACTTAAGCATATCAGTAAGGGGAGGAAAAGAAATCAACTGAGAATCCCTTAGTAATGGCGAATGAACAGGGAAAAGCTCATCGGGAAGAGAAATGGCAACATTTCTCGGTGTCCGGTATGGTTTGATGCTAGACTGGTGAATTTGTCCTGATGTCTACTGGAAAGTAGCATCAAAGAAGGTGAAAATCCTGTAAAGGTCATTTTCGATACCAGTCATAATGGCTCATTCCTATGAGTAGAGTTGTTTGAAAGTGCAACTCGAAGCTGGAGATATGTCTCTCCAAAAGCTAATTATAAAGCGAGACCGATAGTAAACAAGTACCGTGAGGGAAAGTTGAAAAGCACTCTGAAGAGAGAGTGAAAAGTACGTGAAACTGTTGAAGGGGAACTGGAGTGAGCGTTACCATACTCAATGCCTTGATATTATATTCTCGGCTACCGAGTAGTGTAGTTGTCGTCTTTTGGCAAATCTTGTTAATGAATCGAGCAGAAGTTTTCCTCGGAATTCTTCTTGTTGATTCTAAACAAAATGAGATAAATTGATCCTGATTGCCTGTCTGACCTCAACTTCCTATTCAATGCTCTCTACAGCCCGTCTTGAAACACGGACCAAGGAGTGTGAGTTGCTTGCAAGTGTTGTCGCTCATTGAAAGCGCACACGCGAAATGAAAGTGAACAGTGTAATTTTTATGAATTGCACTACTTTGTGTGGTGAGGGCGCCGATTCGGTGTCCCGCAACCACGGACGGTTTTGCTCTTATTGCATGACTGATCCAGAGCAAGTAGCACACGACCCGAAAGATGGTGATCTATGCTTGGGCAGGGCGAAGCCACGGGAAACCATGGTGGAAGCCCGAAGCGGTTCTGACGTGCAAATCGATCGTCTGACCTGAGCATAGGGGCGAAAGACTAATCGAACCATCTAGTAGCTGGTTTCCTCCGAAGTTTCCCTCAGGATAGCAAAAGCTTGAGCAAGATTGAAAAATCTTCGCAAAGCAATTTCATCGGTTAAAGCGAATGATTAGAGGAATGGGGGAAAATTTTTCCTTCACCTATTCTCAAACTATAAATCGGTGAGATGTCC
>NW_027452179.1:22500-24874 GCF_964194025.1 Convolutriloba macropyga
TTGAGTTAGCTTGAGTTAGCTCGGGTTAGCTTGAGTTAGCTTGAGTTAGCTTGAGTTAGCTTTAGCTAGCTTGAGTTAGCTTGAGTTAGCTTGAGTTAGCTTGAGTTAGCTTGAATTAGCTTGAGTTAGCTTGAGTTAGCTTTAGCTAGCTTGGGTTAGCTTGAGCTAGCTTGAGTTAGCTCGGGTTAGCTTGAGTTAGCTTGAGTTAGCTTTAGCTAGCTTGAGTTAGCTTGAGTTAGCTTGAGTTAGCTTGAGTTAGCTTTAGCTAGCTTGAGTTAGCTTGAACTAGCTTGAGTTAGCTTGAGCTAGCTTGAGTTAGCTTGAGTTAGCTTGAGTTAGCTTTAGCTAGCTTGAGTTAGCTTGAACTAGCTTTAGTTAGCTTGAGTTAGCTTGAGTTAGCTTGAGTTAGCTTGAGTTAGCTTGTCTTAGCTTTAGCTAGCTTGAGTTAGCTTGAACTAGCTTTAGCTACCTTGAGTTAGCTTGAGTTAGCTCGGGTTAGCTTGAGTTAGCTTGAGTTAGCTTGAGTTAGCTTTAGCTAGCTTGAGTTAGCTTGAGTTAGCTTGAGTTAGCTTGAACTAGCTTGAGTTAGCTTGAGTTAGCTTGAGTTAGCTTGAGTTAGCTTGAGTTAGCTTGAGTTAGCTTGTCTTAGCTTTAGCTAGCTTGAGTTAGCTTGAACTAGCTTTAGCTACCTTGAGTTAGCTTGAGTTAGCTCGGGTTAGCTTGAGTTAGCTTGAGTTAGCTTGAGTTAGCTTTAGCTAGCTTGAGTTAGCTTGAGTTAGCTTGAGTTAGCTTGAGTTAGCTTGAATTAGCTTGAGTTAGCTTGAGTTAGCTTTAGCTAGCTTGGGTTAGCTTGAGCTAGCTTGAGTTAGCTCGGGTTAGCTTGAGTTAGCTTGAGTTAGCTTTAGCTAGCTTGAGTTAGCTTGAGTTAGCTTGAGTTAGCTTGAGTTAGCTTTAGCTAGCTTGAGTTAGCTTGAACTAGCTTGAGTTAGCTTGAGCTAGCTTGAGTTAGCTTGAGTTAGCTTGAGTTAGCTTTAGCTAGCTTGAGTTAGCTTGAACTAGCTTGAGTTAGCTTGAGTTAGCTTGAGTTAGCTTGTCTTAGCTTTAGCTAGCTTGAGCTAGCTTGAACTAGCTTTAGCTACCTTGAGTTAGCTTGAGTTAGCTCGGGTTAGCTTGAGTTAGCTTGAGTTAGCTTGAGTTAGCTTTAGCTAGCTTGAGTTAGCTTGAGTTAGCTTGAGTTAGCTTGAACTAGCTTGAGTTAGCTTGAGTTAGCTTGGAGTTAGCTTGAGTTAGCTTGAGTTAGCTTGTCTTAGCTTTAGCTAGCTTGAGTTAGCTTGAACTAGCTTTAGCTACCTTGAGTTAGCTTGAGTTAGCTCGGGTTAGCTTGAGTTAGCTTGAGTTAGCTTGAGTTAGCTTTAGCTAGCTTGAGTTAGCTTGAGTTAGCTTGAGTTAGCTTGAGTTAGCTTGAATTAGCTTGAGTTAGCTTGAGTTAGCTTTAGCTAGCTTGGGTTAGCTTGAGCTAGCTTGAGTTAGCTCGGGTTAGCTTGAGTTAGCTTGAGTTAGCTTTAGCTAGCTTGAGTTAGCTTGAGTTAGCTTGAGTTAGCTTGAGTTAGCTTTAGCTAGCTTGAGTTAGCTTGAACTAGCTTGAGTTAGCTTGAGCTAGCTTGAGTTAGCTTGAGTTAGCTTGAGTTAGCTTTAGCTAGCTTGAGTTAGCTTGAACTAGCTTGAGTTAGCTTGAGCTAGCTTGAGTTAGCTTGAGTTAGCTTGAGTTAGCTTTAGCTAGCTTGAGTTAGCTTGAACTAGCTTGAGTTAGCTTGAGTTAGCTTGAGTTAGCTTGAGTTAGCTTGTCTTAGCTTTAGCTAGCTTGAGCTAGCTTGAACTAGCTTTAGCTACCTTGAGTTAGCTTGAGTTAGCTCGGGTTAGCTTGAGTTAGCTTGAGTTAGCTTGAGTTAGCTTGAGCTAGCTTGAGTTAGCTTGAGTTAGCTTGAGTTAGCTTTAGCTAGCTTGAGTTAGCTTGAACTAGCTTGAGTTAGCTTGAGCTAGCTTGAGTTAGCTTGAGTTAGCTTGAGTTAGCTTTAGCTAGCTTGAGTTAGCTTGAACTAGCTTGAGTTAGCTTGAGTTAGCTTGAGTTAGCTTGAGTTAGCTTGTCTTAGCTTTAGCTAGCTTGAGCTAGCTTGAACTAGCTTTAGCTACCTTGAGTTAGCTTGAGTTAGCTCGGGTTAGCTTGAGTTAGCTTGAGTTAGCTTGAGTTAGCTTTAGCTAGCTTGAGTTAGCTTGAGTTAGCTTGAGTTAGCTTGAACTAGCTTGAGTTAGCTTGAGTTAGCTTGAGTTAGCTTGAGTTAGCTTGAGTTAGCTTGAGTTAGCTTGTCTTAGCTTT
>NW_027452180.1:0-1000 GCF_964194025.1 Convolutriloba macropyga
ATGTAAGTGTTAACAAAGCAAGAGAACGCTTAAATTGCGGATAACTCTAAAATAAAGATCAACGCCGGAACCCAACATATTTTTAATTTAATATCAACATTTTCGAAACATTAATACTAAGTGAGACAAACAACACTCAACACGCAAAAGCAAACTACTGAGACGTAGCTACCTCAAAAACTAGCAGACAAAATTAGCAGCAATCTGAAGCGAAAGTCAGAAGTTAAGTGGTCTTTTCTGTCAAAAAGACTGATCAAACAATTTATGTTCAAAAACATATTAGTTATTGCGATTGCAGATAATCGCAGACTCAACTATCATGCTTAAGACGAGTTTTACAGTTAACAAGCACAATAAATGAAATAATCCATCAAAGGAAAAAAGCAACAAACAAGCTATTTGGAACTAGAGCAGGATGTGATAATTTAATATTCTATAACTTGACTGCATAAGGAAGAATCTGGTTCCAAAAGTAGATCATATGAGCAAAATCATGATTGAG
Source organism: Convolutriloba macropyga (assembly GCF_964194025.1). NCBI lineage: Eukaryota > Metazoa > Xenacoelomorpha > Acoela > Convolutidae > Convolutriloba > Convolutriloba macropyga. The sequence continues at coordinate 503 of NW_027452180.1, forward strand.
GCTTTGACACCAAAGATAAATGAAAGACTTGTGAGCCGCAATTGGCTCTACACTTCATACAATCAAACTGCCATCAATCCCGTTTAACGAGTTCTGTTTTAGTTTCACTTTATTTTAATACACCAAAAAATTTTCAATTGACCAGAAATCTGAAATTGGTAACATTCCTAAGTTCAATTGAATGGACGAAAAGTAGCTTAACTTGTTGAAGAGAATGGGTCATCTCAAAGAACGATTCAAGTTTTTGAATGCAGTTGAAAGATCACAATTAGTCTGTTGTTTGTTTAAGACGATGGTTAGCGCTAGAATAACTTGCGATTGAAGTAATTTTTAGCAGCCACAATTGGCTGTACCTGTTGGGATGCATTGGTTTTGGATTAATGATTAGAATAGCTCGTCTCCACTAGTGTCTTCCGAATTTATCAAAGCATTCGTTCCCCTCAAGATCTTCTTTTTGTAGTCCAATCCCAGTTGATTGGCCGCGACCCGAGCTTCTCG
>NW_027452181.1:0-37664 GCF_964194025.1 Convolutriloba macropyga
CTTTTCGTCCTCAAAAACGGGATAAACAGGTAGCGCCCAGCGGGCATTATGTGCTCTTAGAGCCCTTCAGGTCTGTTTCAGCTCAAACTGTCTTGGAGACTTATACTTATACTTATGGTGTGAGGGGCGGTTCTTAGAGGTTGACACCCCCCCTTTGTTGACCCCCCACCCCCACTATTGGCTCCACCCCCCCCCCCACCGCGCTTTTGCCCCCCCCCCCCCCCACCCAGTGCTGCCCCCATCAGCCCCCGGTGCACCCCCCCCCGTGGCTAGCTACTGACCAAGCCAACCGCTCGCCGGTCGTTTGAGAGCAATTCGCCCGACGTTAGTCGGTTATGTTTAATTTTTGACATATTGGATTACATTTTATTACACAATTTTAAAAGTCCGGGCGCTTTCAAATCTTTCGTAAGCATGACGTTCTCGAAAAAGCAGACAGGTCCTCGAATCATTCACTTCCAATTCTGCTTTGTGAGATGTCCACTTTGGTAATTCGTTCAGCAAAAGAACGTACTCGTTCAGCAGCGTCTTCAATTTTGGTGGAGTCTCTGATTTACCTGCGTCCATGCCGAAGTCTTCAGTGTCAGTGGCTACAGGAACGTTTCAGAAGGGCTATACCAAGCAGAAAGTGGTTTGGGGGCGGTGGATTGTTTTCTTAGTTGTTGCTTATCACGTGGTTTTGTTGGACTAGTGTTCTCTAAGAGTCCATCACGGTAGCCATTCTTCCAGTTCTTGCCTCACCAACGACCTTTAAATATGGGTACGGAAAAACTTTGGTTTCACCTTTTCTGCTCAGAGTTTCAGGAGCAGGTATCGATGAATTGGGTGGAATTAGGTGCGGGAAAATTGAGTTGTAAAAGATCGAAAATTAATGACGACTTATTCTCTGTCACAGCTTTTAAACTTTTTGTATTGTTTTTCATATATGATTCTGGCAGCAGTAAGACAGACAAATTATTGAATACGAGTTTTTTCTAGGGGCCTATCTAGCTCCCCATAACTGGGGGAAAATGTCAGCAAAGAAGAAAGTTTTTAAAAATTATAACAGCGGCAAACTTTGCTGCACCATTTCAAAGCTGAGCGGAGCTATTTTGCGGTGCTAGTTTTTTTTTTGTTTTTCATTTGTTCTAGAACATTCTTTCGCTTCACATTTCCAACGACTTTTTCACGTTTGATTTTTTGCGTGATCTAAATTGCCCGCATTCAGAAATCGTCTATTTCGCTGCTCTTCTGGCAGTGTGCCGGCTATGTTTTATTATTTAATAATCCATAGATGGTCATGTTCAAATGCAGGTAAGTGATTTTCTGTCTATGGTCACAAAAGGATGCAAGTTTGCTGACGATCATAAGAACATTCCACGATGCTGACATTCATGGCAATAACTTAATTTTTGTATAATTTCTAGGAGGTGGGAAGCAGTAGTTTGTCTTCGTATTACCACACTTTCTGCTGTAGGTAAGCAGAGGGAGTTACGATCACAACATCTTACCCGGTCATTAGTGACTGGTTGTCAAAAATAATTGAATTTTAAGTTTATTGGGTAAATTCGCCTCTAATCGCCTGAGCTAAACCATGGTTATATGCTTATCATTAATATGGTCTATATAAGTATCTAGGGCACGCATGCTGCTTCAAATGTGGAGCTGCATTGGCTTCTTAATCGCTTACCATCTCTCATATTTGTGATATCATAAAATGAATTTTACCAACTTCAGTTTCCCTAGATAGCCAAGTGTGGTCTTGTTAATTGGTTCTTTTTTCTATCAGAGGAGCTTCAGGCTAGTCTTTTAACGTTCCGAAGACGCCATTGAATATAATTGGATGCTATATTTCAAAAAGTGCTTCTTCCACCTTTTCTGTTTTCCGCGCAAATTTTTTGCAAATTGCTCACTGCACGGGAGTTTGTTCAAACTAGCATCCGAATTTTTGTTTACATTTTTTCTACTGGGATAATTCAGACAGGAAACTAAGGCTTATGGTTGTAGTTGTGCTTAGAGATCCGTTATCATTGTTCTTTTGTCCTGTAAGTATCTAGAGGGAAGGGAAGTCTTTAATCATTCTTTACCCACTCCCACTCACAGAATTATGCCTGGTTAATAGTAGCTCCCAAATTAACACCGCAAAATTCAAACAAGATCCATTTTGTGAAAAAGAAATATTTCGTCAGTGTAAATTAGGGCGGAAATAGCGATGATTATATGTTGAAAAGAGGGGAAAATGCTGAAGAATATTTTGTAGTGTATTTTATACTTCCCGCTTCTAAACTACGACGCAATTCTGCCCTTATTTCGTATTATTTCGTCCTATAAATACTAAAAGAGCTGTAGCCAAGCATTGTGCGATGCTGTGCTATGAGTTGTGTTTGTGTGCTTGGGCAAAAAAGGTACTTCGTTATGCGCTTTTGTGATTGACTGTGAGAGAAACGCGAAGTCTTCATTTTTTATCGCTAATAGTGTGGCATTAAATTTCCATATAGCAGCTCTGTGAGCGTAATGTTCACTAAAATGGGAAAGACCGCCAATTAGCAGATTAGTCAAGTAGCAGATCGAAAATTAAACCTCGTTCGGATTTTTCAAAAACTCCGGAATTTGTATTAGAACACAATTCCATTTTTATGATTTTTTTGCAGTGTTTGTTTTCCGGAGTACCGTATGCCCAATACATTGCCTTATTGTGATTGGTTGATTTAAATGAATATACATTGTTAGACTATGTGAGAAGTAGGCTAAATGGTGAGAGGGTAAAATTTCCTATTTTTCTACCCTCATTTTTGTGTTTCCCTCTTAGCCTGTCGTATTCAACCTCAACTCTCCCCCCGTTTGAAAATTGGGAACTAAGCTGATAAAGGAAGTGAACAGATTTGCGTTTCCTGGATACTGCTGCCGCTTGTCTTGCGCGGTTAATTAAGGAAAAAGAAAGTAGATTTTCCCTAAATTTTGTTCAATTTTCCTAGCCTCTTTTTGCCTTTTCTGAAGCTTTGGGTTTTGCCTCGTCCTGAGAAATGATTGGTGTTTACGGAAATTATTTGCGGTAAAAGAACCTAATTAGTATAATACTTCGATTCATACTCAACGGCTTTAAGGGAAACCATATTATACTTTTTCGTCCGCCCAGAATACCAAATTTGGATGTTGTTATCATTAATTACTTTCTTCAGGTCATATTATATCAATGACGCTGCTTAAATACTTTTTTAAGTAATTTTCAAATAACGATTCGAATTGTTATATTTCAGAGCAACATGATGGCCGTAACTTACATCAAAAGTGCAATAAAAATGCTACCAATTTCTATTATTCTTATATCCTTTCCCCCATTACCAAGTATTAACGCGTTGGACGCTTTCGAAATTGAATACAGCAGGTACACTTTTGCAAACCTAGAAATAATTTTGGACCCTGCGTCCATGTTCAACGTCAACATCTCCACAGTCGAAATGGAAGATCAGGGAAAATACGGCTTCGAGAGCAAAGTGAGCGCTTTCCAGGGTAAATTGTGTGTGCCCAAGGACGAACAGTCGGGATTCAAAAACGGCTGTTCTCCGAATGATTACAGTGTTTGTAAGAAGCACAAAAAATTGGTGGCTATGGTACCGCGAACAAGTGATTGTGATTTGTACGAAATGGCTGAGCGTGCTAGACAACACTCAATGATTGGTTTGATCATAATTGAGACAGCCGCTACCACTGACGCGGCCGATTTAAAAGGTCAGTTATCAATTACTGTACTACTTATTACGCTTTTATATAACATAATGTGATGTGCTAATTAAGATTAAGATTTTTAATTGTTTGTTTCTGGCAGTTATATTTTTCCTGTGATCGTTTTTATGCCATTTTTCGCTTGATCAATTTTTCGTCTGACCAATTGACTTTTCATCCACAAAAATGAGAAACTGGCGAAACCAGAGAGAGGGCATTAAGTTGCTGTTCAGATCCTAGAGCTTTATTAACCTCTAATTATGCGGCTCACGGTAATTGCCGAGGCCGAATCGTGATATGAAGATGAATTTTGGTAAGCTTCAGTATTGAAATCTCCCAAAATTCTTCGTTTTTTTTTTAGATTTCACTCTACATTTTTTGCTAGTTGATTATCTCACACAGCAAAAGTAATTGCTTGGTTTGGAGCGTTTTGACTGATGTGAAGCGTTTAAAATTTTCATAGGCCCCAACTTTTTGCAGCCGCTTGCAATTATCTACCAAACCGCTTGCAAGTCTTTTTAGAAAGAAATCATGCGTCTCGATTGAAATAAATTTTGAAATGAATCAATCGGGGTCATGAGAAACAAAAATAACCCCCCCCCCCCCCGAAAACTCGAAAAAAAAGTTTTTACTGGAATAGTTCTGAGGCTAGGCGTACGTTTTTTGAGCGAACCTTAGACTAATGGAATAGAAAGTAAATGATAATAGTAAATGCCAACCACTTTTCACGCAATTTAGCTATTTCCTATGAAACCGTTTGTTGATCCGTTTTCTGAAAATTTATCGCCACAATGTTAGATGTCTTCCCTAAGTATCCCACCAAAGCAGTGCTCAAGTGTGTCACAATTATCCAAAGCTAAGTTAAGTTTTTGAATTTCCAAAATATTGTACAAATTGTACAAAATATTGTACAAATTATCAATGCGAAAGGCTTTTTTTAAGTGTTGTATCTGATGTTCTCATTGCTTGTTAAGAATTTGAATTCTCTTTGCTGAAATTATTCAAAGTTTTTGTTGTTTCCTCCAACCAAATAAGCATTCTTCCTATCCTTTGAAACTAACCGGGTTTTGATATCAACAGGATAAAGATATCCATAAATGTAATTTTTTAAAACTTTTGATGAGGAATTTTGCTATAGATCCTCTAAGCATGGCAGTTATTGTAACATCTCATCCAAATTCCTGAGCATTTTGGTCTCAAACCTTTGGAAGTACAATAGTTATTACTTTGGCTAAAGCCATCAGTTGACCGCCATGTGTCTATCTTTTATTTTGTCCTTTCAGAGGCTTTCAAAAGGTTTTGTGTTCTTCTAGTTTATACAGTTCAAGGGGCGTTTATGTGATTCAACAAATCTTTTGTAATGTTGTGACCTTTTTCGATCTTAACTGTGTTGTCGGCGGCGTTTGTTATTTAATGTTGTTTCTTGAACATTTGGTGGGCCAGTTTTCACTGAAATGAATTCCACTATTTAGTGTATTGTTTGTTGTATCCCTAGGCACTGACTGAACGAAAATGAAGGAATCACATGGTTTCTAAACAAAATTTTTGGGGAAGTTGCAACTTGAATTATTTTGAAACAGAATGTTATTTGAATGGAATTTGAGTTTTTAAAAAAATCTTTTTATGAAAAAATTTCAGTTGTTTATCGCGGTATCTATTGTTAATTAAAAACCACGTAACTAGCAATAACTGTGAAGAAGTATTATTTCATACATGGTTTGCTCAGAATAATTAATCAGGAGCGGCAGTTCGTGAAGACTTTGTAAAGGAACGTTTCAGATTCCACGTTTTTTTTTCATTTTAACCGTTATCTTTTATATCATCCGTTTTTTCTCGTGAAAGTTATAATGGCTTTGAGAACAGGATACAAAAGTAGAGCTCGGCTGGACTTAAGTTGCAATAGAAGTAAGCTAGTTTTGGTGCTATCTTTTTGGTTACTATCTTTTGGCGCTTGTGCTGAAACTTCTGGAAGGCCTACATTCAAGCTGAGCAAGTCAGTTTTTGGTGTTTTAGAGACCTGCGTAAAGCAATTTCTCCTTGTTACTGACATTTTTTCAATTCTCTGGTAATTTGGTTATTTTAAAGATGAGTCATATTTTATCTCGCTATTTTGCTATGCGAAATGTCTTTTTATGCTAATGTGTTTAGTTTCGTTCCGTTGTGTACGCCAACTTCAACGCCAGACTCAAATCATTTTTCGATAATTTTAAGTTTTTTTTAAATTTGTCCTTTTTCAGTTGTTTTCACACTTATAGGGCAAATAATATTTTCAAGGCTTGAAAATGGTCAATGGAATGATTTTAAAAACACTGAATTGATTTGGACGGTCGGTATGCTATTAGCTTTTGCAACTTGTAATCACTTTTTGCTAATCTCGTTAGTATTCAATTTTAAAATTTTTTAAAACCTTTTTCATGTTTTGTTTTTAGTGATCAATGAAAGTTGAAAGTTGACCGATGAGAGTGACCAGGATTAAATTTGGGCTGATGGTTAGTTCTTAGAGCAAGTTTAATGGGCAGGGAAACTTCTTTGAATTTTAAATGTATGGCAATGAGTAGTTGTTAGCATTGCAGAAGCTATTTTGAAACTAATTTCTAAGGTTTTTTGGCTTTTTTGATCTTTGATTGATTTCCTCTATCAATTTCTGCCCTGCGTTTGGCTCCCATATAACCCAATTTTTTTATAGCCTGCGAATTTGGATTTTTGTATTTTTTTAGATATGCCTGTTTTGATAAAAGTCGGGTCGCGTCTTTAAACTTTTTCAGTGACATAAAAATTCCTTTGAATTCTTTAACAGCTTTTTCAACTTGCTTAGAGAAAACTGCCAGTTAATCAGTAGCCTAGCTTGCTGCGTGGTTCTTGAATCATTTTAACAACACAAGTTTCTCTGAGGGACAAAAACACTACCAATATTAGCTAAGTTTTCAGAAAAGCTAGCTTTTACAAAAGCTTTCACCTTTTTGTGATTTTTGCTTCTGACTGTCGTTTGTCTCCAGAAAAATATCTGTTAAATGCCTATTTGTGTTTTTTATAATAATTATCGGTTCTGGTTAATTTAACAACCAGCGTATCTATAATACCAATTCTCTTCCGCTACTTGTGACAACAAAATTTTTGGTTAACTTGTGTTTTCCAATTGTTTTCCAATTCATTTGTGGAGTTTTCAAAGTTTTTTACTTCATGGATTTTAATTCAGGACTTGTCCTGCTATGCTTTCAAAGATCTATTTTTTCTAGTTTTGTTCGGGTTGTTGTCTGCGAGAAGTCAAATTAGAGTGTTGATTTCATTCACGTTGGACTAGTAAAGGGAGCGAAAAAGCGAGTAGATTTAAAGCGTGATTTTTCCACAATTATCTTTGAAGTGGAGTGAAAGCAAATTTGTCACGTGCGCCAATTCGACTGCTGTTTCCAGTGTTTCTTCTCTGGAGTGCTATGATTCATGTTTTCTAATGGTGCCTTTTTGAAATTGATTGAACTGATCTACGAGCAACGAGGGCTTTTTTTTTACTTCAACACTCTCTGTTATTAATAGCGTTCTCCTGTTTTTACAATTCAAGGAATTTGAATTGTATTGAAGCGCTGTCTTTTCTTTAAGATCTGTTCACACATTTTCATGGTTTTTTGAAGTCAAATTGGAGCAGTGATTTTGGTCACGGTGAAACAGGAAGTGGAGCGAAAATGGGGGGTGGTTTTGCGGCGTGATTTTTTTTCGCTCTAATTTTAAATTGAGTGAGAAAAGGGTGTTTGAACAAAACTTTTGCTTTCTCGGTAGTGGTCTTTTGTTCACATGCGGCAAGTTCACTTTGATTTTCACTGTTTTTTTATTTTTTTGGATCGGATTTTTTAATTGGTTTTCCGAATCTATTCATAGTTCATTTTGGACCCAGTTTTTTGTTTGAAACAAATTTCTTCTCGCTAGTGGTTTTTTGTTCACATGCTGCTTTTTTATATTGATTTTCTGTTTTTTTTTAGTTTTTTGATCTGATTTTTTCGGAAATGGTTTTCCCAATTCACCATTAGTCTGCTTTAGGTCTAGTTTATTGTATACTCAATGAAAATTCTTTCAATTGTACGTCAGGACTTGTATGCTATGTTTTTTTCATTTCGTCGTCAAGATTTTTGTTAACGAAAAGATTTTTGTTCAAAAAACGTTCAATATCTATCGCGTGAAACACCACTGAAAGGCTTGGCGAACTTCAGTTGCAATCTATCTAGAATTTCAATCAATGATGAAGTTAGAGACGGCTCTGTTCTTTCAAAAATTTGACAAAAACGAACGTTTTGTTAAAAAATCTAGTAATAAAATCAACAAAAACTGATGAAGCTTCGTATTCAGTCTTAAATACTTGCTTAATAGGCTTTAGAAAGCATGTTCAGAACCATAACGTTCAGCGAATGTCAATTCTACAGCTGCCGTGTACACTAATCGAACCGACATCCTCAATTCGATTTTGACTTTACTTGAACAGCATCTTCAATGTCGATCGTACCAAAAGCTTCTTTAATGTCTGTTTTACAATATTTTGCCAACGAGTTAATTCTTTCTGGAAGCAGGCTATCATTAACCATACCTCCAAAGTCCAATATAGTCACCTATTATGACTCCATACTTCTGCGTGATGCTATTACAGTCGAAGAAGGGTTGTTGTTAACACGCCGCGATCCAGATAGCTTCACGACAGACAGTTCTTACCACTTATAGCGCAAAGGTTATTCCAATACCTCAGGACGAACTGAGATTGTCCATTAAATGGGTTATTGAGGACCTATATCTTGCTATCTCGGAGGCTCAAATTGAGTCAATGACACTGTCGTAAAGCCAATTTGATAGTTGCTTAGGCTCATTGCGATATCGTATTTGCCAGGAACCTTTGGCATCTCAAGCAATTCACCCCTCATGCCTAGCAACGCTATTTTCGAGCTCATCACTGATAGCTGCCGAAACTTAAGAGCTGCGACACGGAAGTTTGTTACCTACCGACTCAAGTACAGGCAGACAATCTTGGATACAGCATATGGCTCATTACCTCAGCGACAGGTGCGTATGAAATGAGAGAATACGGTCTCGCCTCCAAGCAGAAGTCATTGAATCATCTAATTCAGGGTTGTAAGATCTGTATTATTACTCTGTCTTGCGACTGTCATGTAATAATAGACGACATAAAAGTATAATATATAACTTCGATCAGAATTGGAAAGCTGTGACAAGATTACATCGAAGTTGATCGATGTGCAACTACCAGACCCGCTTGCACAACTGATGGCATCCATTCCAGACCTTGAGCAACTGCCATATTTTGAGTCAAGCACCGTAACAGGCGTAGACTTACTCAGAAAAGTCAGAGGAGAATTATTGTTCAGCCCAAAAATAAAAAAAAATAATGAAGACTTAGTAGCCGTTGCAAAATCTTTTACTGCTGATATGCTTATGCTAAAGCTGACGCTAAAATCTCTTTTGCGCGAATATGTTCCAATACAAATATTCTTGTCTTTGACTGTCATTTATTTCATTCTCAACCTGGCCTTACATGTGCTGTTCATCTGGTTGTATCATAAATTTAAGTTTGTTCGTAAATACTTGCCTAAGTTCTTGACTGCTGATCAACAATTTGAAGTGGTTCATAAACCTATCGCCATCATACAAAGTAATGACACAAATGAGATAGAGGCAGTACCCAATATATTGAAAGAGAACAATCATGTTTTTACATGCGCTTTTAACCGATTAAAAGAGCGGAAAAGTCTTGAAGAGGACGAACTAGGAGCAAGCGCAAATAATTTTATGACTAGATCCCAAAAAAGTTTATACCCCAGCGCTCCAAATGTTACTGATGAGTCTATCAACAATCTTGATCAATGATATTCTGTTCAAACTGTTGATCATCTGTTGAACCCCTATCCAACCGATGCAGTTCAAAATTTGTAAAATACTCTTGCAGTACACTAACCACAGAAACCATGGACTAACAACTGACGATTAATTGATAAATCAGGTGTAAGCAACTACAATACGATCTCTTTCTATGACCGTAGGAACAGCAGCACCATCAAATTTTCAATTTAATCTTGGATTTGAATATTCAAATTTGGATCTCGGATTCGATATTTCTGTACTCGGAATCTATTGGCCCTTTTGGCTCTTCTTTTCTATTTCAACTGATCATGCAATTACTGCACTGGAACGAAGTGGCGAAAACTCTTAAAGAAAAGTCAATTTTAACCGTAACAGAAAATTTGCAGTATGAAAGTTTACTGAAGCAGGGGAGTGTGACCGTCCTTAAAATTTCGAATCAATTAAACTGATTTATGTACTTATTATCTGATGGAATGTTCGAGATTGATGCAAGCTGTAACTAATGTTACCGCTTGCTTAAGTAAATAGAGATAGCTAATTTGGTAGTAGTAGAAAGTTAACTATTTTGAAACCCAAAATTTTGCTAATTTTGAGAGAATATACCTACTCAATAAATTATACAGAATTTGTCGATCCACAGCATCAGAAGACCCCAACCGCTCAGCTGAAAACCTAAATAATCAAATCCCATTTGGAAAATTGTGCATGCACACACACAAACAACTTGATTAGTATATTCCTGCAGTAAAACTACTAACTACCTCGTGCAACAAGAAGGGTACATGCAGTATGCCACAAATGTAGAAAATAAGAATCTTTACGAAAAACTGGAAACCATTACGAGCTAAGTCATTGTGTTGATTTTTTGTTACTTTTTTGGCAGCATACAAAGATCTGTGAAGCAAATTTTAATAAAGGATCAGCAGCGTGCAAACTGTAACGCATTCGTTTCTATAAAATAACAGCAACTATTGTACCAGGTTTTCAAAACAGCACAAACACTGGCCTCGGGCAAGCTCGCTAATTAGCTTGCTTTTTTGACGTCTGATAGCAGCACCAGCGTCCCACATAGTCGTCATTAATCATGATCTTGTGGGCTGTTATTAGCTAGAGTTAATTTCCTGGTAGTTTGTTATTTATTTTTTATAATTTTGATATTACTAATTGTACTCCTCAGTTTTTCGGCCATGCACCGTAATTCAAATTGGCTTGAGTTTTTCAGGAGTTTGCTTTTTATAAATCACACAAGTTTACGAATTGGCACAATGATCTCTGCTTTTTGGCTAGCAATATTCTGGCTTTCAATTTTTTAAAAAACAAATACAAATTGCTATATAATGTTATCTGAATAGTTGGTGTGTTGTTTAGAGTACGACCAGAATCCGCACAAGTTTAGCAATTACAAGAGCACATCTCTGGATCACTCCTTCATCAGGGACAACATGAGAGACAGACGAGAGGGTACTTAACACCGATAACCTCCCTAATCTAATGACGATCTAATTTTTTCAAAGATAATTTTTTCCAGAAAAGCAAGTCAATAATAATGTCCCATGTAGTAGTTGTGCAGGGCAGGGGAGGGATAGAATAGACCCAATTTTTATTGAGATGTATATATAATACTTAGATTCCCCAGATCCGATGTTAGCTAGAGCTAGTATAGAAACTTCTGCTTTTTTTCAGCCGGTATTCCATTCATTATTTGTACCAAAGCGGCAGGAACAGACCTGCAAGCCTTCGTGACAAATGGCTCCCAGTTCATACTAAGAGTATCTAGCGGAGGAGTTCACGGGACAGAGTTGCGTGTGCCTTCGTCCAGTCTGCTCCTCGTGTTTGTTGCGTTCATAGTTTTGACGATCATATCCATGATCTGGCTCATATTCTACTACGTCCAGAGGTTCAGATACCACCACCATCAGGATCGAGTCATTGTGAGTAAATGCTCTTCCCTACCACTGTCATGCCCTCTAAGCTTTCCACGAGTAAATAGAACGATCATCCAATCTAAGCAAATATTCACCTTAAAACAACCAGGGTTAATAAACTCAGATGACAAAGGCGGTCAATAATGAGAACGTTCTGAGTTTTCTTGTGCTAATGTTTATTAATTGCTGTCGAAAGAAGTCTTTTATGCAAACGAATCTTTTATTGCTGTCATTTTTATGCAAAATTTATGCAATCTTTAATTGTTTGGCTTGACTGTTTTTGCACTTTTGTTATAAACCATTTTTTCGACTTCACTTCTCGAGTGACTTTTTCACGCTTGACTTCTTGATTTTTGCGCGATCTAAACTTCTCATATTCGGAAATTAAGTCTGTTGCTTAAACAAAAGTGATTGTAAGAAAGGCAATTATAAGGGCCCGATAGACGAGTGGTTAATGCTTTCGTCAAGCACGCAGGAGGTCGAGGGTTATCAAACAGGATTTTGTAGCACGTATAAAAGTTTTTCCAGGCTACAGCCCCTCGTGATTAAATTGCCTCGCCTGTCGTTGGAGGGCAATTTGTCCGATGTTAGTCGGTTTACGTTTCAAAACTTAATTTCTGTAACGCGTGCTGATAAATCATAACACCAACTGCGGACCACTCTAGAAATTACTCTCTCATACTGGAATTTATGCAAAGCAGTTTCTGAAATGTTAAGTCCAACCTGTCAAAAACTATAAATTGCATCCGTAAAAAATAACAAATGAAATCCTTCGGAAAGGACTATTTCGACCACCGAATGTTTGCGCAGACCGAAACATTTCAAGCCTACTCTTCGAGTCGACTTGAAATCAGGAAAAAAGTAATTTGGATTTTTTGACTTAATATGCTGCCTATAAAATAAAACAGTAAAAATTAACTAACTCAAGCTTCAAAGAAATAGCGCAGATGTGACCTTTTCTGATTCTACAGACGTTTTCGAGCGCAGAGAGTGGTAGCTTTGATTAGCTGGAAAGACCGTTGCAAAGTTGCATCGGATTGGGAAACTTAGACCACGACAATCGTCATTTAAATCTTCAATTAAATCTGAGAGTTAAATCGTTGTTTTATCATGACTAAGCTACTCTATTTTACTCTGAAATTACTCTGAACAGTCTGAATAGTTGTTCTGTTTTTTTTTTCTGGGCATGACCAACTTTTTTGATGTAAATAGCTGTTTCAGTACTGGTTTTGCAAGATAATATGGAGATACTCAGGTTCAGTACTGAAATACTCTTGGTGGTCAGCCCGGGTAGGAACGATAATGATTTAGCTCTGCAGGTTTTGCGTGGCTGATATTTTAACCCAGATAGAAATGAATTATACAAAATACAGCTTAACTTCAGGAAACAATCGCTCAACCGAAACAATTCAAGATTCCCTTAGTGAACTTTAGAGGTTATCTAAATTAGCCTATGCTAATATTGAAGCAAAGGAAGCACCAATTGGACTGCCAGCATTCGCTGTAAAGAAGAGGAAAAACGAGATGAATAGATTGGTAACAGGAGTTGTAAATGGACTGTTGAAAAAAATATTCTTTCGCTTGCCTCAGATAGCACTAATCGATGATTTGTGTGAAAGGGCCATGTTCGATTGACAATATCCATGATGATGGGTCAGCATTTAAAGAGATTTCAAGTAGTGAACTCTCCTAGGCGCCATCTTTTTCTAGCCAATTTTTTTATGTTCCTTTATTTATCGACGAACAATTAATTAACAAGTCGAATCTGTATATCGAATCGGCAGTGCTATATCCCCCGAATTAATTAGAAAGTTAATTGATTTTCTCTAGAGAGTATTATAGGTTGAAAATTCCTTTCTACATTTTAAAATTGACAAACGGTTTCTATACAAATACAAGAAGGCTCGGTAATGTGCGTTTGCACATAAAGTTCCGACCCCGCTTATCACATTTTTGGCATAATTGTCTATCAAATATGGAACAGATAAAACAACCCAAAAATTAAAGGATTTTTCAAAAAAAATTTGTGTTTGGACAAGAAGATCGCCTTCAACGCAAATAATACGGTGGACTCAAAAAATGCCGCATTAGATTGATGCATTCTGCCATGATTAAGAAAGCGAGGCTATACGAAATACAAAATCAAGCGACAACAAACATTAATTACATCCAAAACTTATGTGCATTTAAAAAACTTACTAAAGATAGCGTCAGATAAAACTGAAACTAAGGAAAATAAATTGTAATTATCTGAAAAGATATTGGACCAATCCATAATAAGGCTAGGTAACAGTTAGACAAAAGAACGAAAAACTGTAGGAGGGCATTAAGATTTGTCACTATTCATTTTTTATGCGGTTAGAAAAAAATAGAAAAAATTAACAAATAGAGACAACAAACAAAAATTCAATTAAAACTCGCGAGAAAACGCTGTCGAAGCCGTAAAGACATAATTTGCCCATCAAATTATGTTTGATAGCGCTTTCTCCGAACTCCAATAATATGGTATGCGACCTTTCATTAATGAGAATATGTAACAAGTAGACAAAAAAAAGAAAGAAGGGCAAAATCAAGTAATACTTTTGTATCAATTAAAACAATTACTTTCAAAGTCAAGAAAGCCATTGGCTACAAAATGAAATAATTAAATAGGTGCGTTTATTAGCCTAATTGAAGCGTATCATAACATTTTTTTTTCTGTATATATCGTACGTCTACAAAAGGAACGTCAAATATAGACAAAAATCTAAAATTAGTTTACTTTTTTTTTTACGAAAAACCCGTGTCGAAGCCAGTAATTTCATAACGAATTCTATAGAAACATTAGATTTCGTACACTTACAACTTCCCTTGACAACAATTTTGTCATATATGACCTGTAATTATCGAGACTAGGTAACAAATAGACAAAAAAAGTACAAAAATGCGAAGTTAGTTTTTTTTAAAAAAAAATTTTTGACAAGTTATTTTCGAAGCCGTTGAAGACATGAGCTATCATTTCAATTCAGAATATAGGCTCATTTATCTCTTCATTAAAACCAATGATACCGGTACTCATCCAGGAAAATTCATACGATTAAAAAGACTAAGTAAAAACGATTGTTAATGACAAATGAAAAAAAAACTATGCGAGAAAGGGTTGTCTAAGCCGTTAAAACCATAATCTATGCCTCTAAAGCCTTATGTTTTATTGTTTCCTCTCATGGACGCCAATAATGTATCATTTTAACTGTCGATAATGTGATAAAGCGAGAAAAAAATCGAGAAAATTGGTCCAACGCCTAAAAATAAAATTAAATTGTGAAATATAGTAGTATCAAAGCCAGAAAGCCATAACAACCCTTAAAACCGCAAAAAGATTTAATTTCATTTCAGTAGAAGGATGAGGACGAAGATGCATTCTTTCTTTGCTGACAATAAGCTACAAGTTGACCAAATAAAGAGAAAAATAGTGGCAAAGTTCAATAAGCCATTGTTTATTTAAAAATCAAACATTCTTAAAAGTCAAAATGACCATAGTTGTTCGAGTAAAGAAACTAGATACCTTAATTTTGAACTGCATAGAAAACAATTTGGACCTATCAACAGTGAGCTTTGATTTGAATTGTTCTGTTCTTTATTTAACAAAGAATAGATCGAATTTTTTATTGAAATAAAAAGAACGACTCACTACAATCCGAATTATGTTCAGATTGATACACAGTGAAAGATTAGCCCAAAACCAGCCTTGCTATTGATGCTCGTCAATTAAGATTATTCAATTGTTTCGAATGTTATAGATCTAGATAATTTGTTAGTTAAAAGATCAAAAATAAATGCTGCGTTTTTGATATTCATAAAGTTAGCAAAATGCAGCAAAATTTTAATTACAGACTCCTCTCAATGGAAGAGGAAGTAGGAATAGCTCCATTTGTAGATTTCAAAGATTGTGTTAGTTCTTTTTAGGTGAGTACTTCTGGCAAATTTAATTAAGGCGGACTAAAGAAGCTTATTTCGGGCAATTTTTGATGAAAAAGAATTTAGCAAAAATGTTAGCCAAAAAATTAAATCAAAATAGTCAACAATACTTGTTTTGTGATTTAAAATAAAATCAACACTACTCTTGTTACCAATTGTTACATACGTTAGCAAAATTAACGATATTTTAGGCAATAATTCCGGAAAATGTGGCATAAAAATAAGGCAAATCGGTCAAATATTCACAAAAATTTAAACCACGATAACTCGCTCGAGAAAACGAATTTCAAAACTATCTTTTTAATTCCATTTTCTAGGCTGGACGGGCTTTATAGTGATCCCACTCACAACTCTGTACGATGAGTTTATCGATCGGTCAAAATTGTCTGAACAAAATAAAACGCGTTTGAGTATATAGTTCCCCGCCCCTTCAGGGTGTTATTAGGTGCACTTGAAAAACTTGTACAAGAATCCTTGAAAGGTATCGTTAATCCTGCCTCTCGATTTGAAAGTGTAACGGCTTTATCTCTGTAGTTCACTTTCAAGGAAATTTAAAAAATCACCTCTCAATTCTACCTCAAACTTTTTTTAGAAACACTGCGGTTCCAAAATTTACAATACTTACGCCTAAACAACCAATGTATTTAATGATTATTGATTGTTCTCGTAGAGAAGCAATTATTGTAAACGTGTGTGCCTTTTTTATGCAAAATTTTTGCCTGACCCTTTTTTCTTTTCGAGTGACTTTTACGCCCTTGACTTTTTGCGTTTCGCCTGATCTAAAATTCTCTCTCAGTCACTATCTCAAGCAGCTGAACTAAATTGGCGGGAATTTAATACTCAGTCAAATGAAAAGTGCGCGATACTGGTGCCATTTACTTTTTTAATCTTAATAGTGGTATATATTAACCTCTAATGTGGTTATTTGAAGCCCACTACGGAACTTCTTAGTCCCTTTCCCATTTAGGTTCCCCTCCTCCCCCCGACTGAAGCAGGCTGCAAATGATTAGAGCTCCTACTAGTCGTACGAGGGCAATTCTTTACTAGTCGTACGAGGGCGACGTTTAGTCGGTTATGTTTGACCCAGCTCTTCGATTGATACAGCAACCTTTGAGATAAAGCAACTCGTTTCTACTGACAGAATAGGAAACTCTTATCATGATAACGATTACTGGTTTCCCCACGCCAGAAAACTAAAAACCAAGAAAAACTAACCCGTATTAACAAACAAATCTTTGAAACTTTAGAACTTTTGAACACAAACGATTAGAACAAATGATACATTAGAATCCGAGCGGCAACGTTTAGTTTCTTAAATTGGAAAAGTCAATTCTTACATTAAGTCAGCCGACACAGATTAAATTTTTACTATTCAACAAGGAGGCTCGTTAATGTGCGTACGCACATAATGTTCCGAACCCGCTCGTCCACCCTCTTGGCTTCATTGGCTACCAAATGAAAGCTAAAAATTTCAAAAACATACATATCGTTCAATACACAACAAATGGGATACCATAAAGCCATGCTAGATGGCCAATTGAACCTGTTGTCTATGGGATTACTAGAAAATACAATAAGAAAAATCAATTAACAAATATTTATTACGACCAAAAGGCCATGTTTATAAAAAAAAAACAAAATCAAACTTGCATCAGATAAAACCTAAACAAAATAAAATAAGCTATACTTCAAAAGAAAAATTTTTGGACATGTCCTTAATGCGACTGGGTAACAGGTCAAAAAAAGAGCTAAAATGTGCGAAGTTCAAATATACGTTTCCATTTTTAGAAACAAATTATTCCAAAGTGATTAATATCATTAAATAAAATGTACAAATGTATAATCGTTTACGAAACATTTTATGAAATCTCCAAGTTAGAGTAGTAGCAAAGCCAACGAACAAACGATTTAAACTAAAACTATTATAAGAATTAAACTATAGCTGACGGGAAACGCGTTCTTACTTGTCTTTACAAAGACTAAGCTACAATTCGACCGAAAAACGATTTAAAAAATGGCTAAGCTCAATAATCCATGTTTTTGAAAACAAATATTTTCAAACGCCGTAAAAGACAAAAGATTTCAAAAATTGATCAATTGGTTTGCAACACCTCAGGAAGTTAATTGCGCGGGTTATTAATGAGACTAAGTCACAATTCTACCAAATAAAAACAAACACAGGCAGAAGCCTAAACTTCAAGCAATTTTACGACAGCATTGTGTTCAGGGCACTATAATTTTTGGTTATTTTCAAGAACTGTAAATCATCTCCTGCTTCCCATTTTAACATCAACATCTCTTCCTTATAAAAGGACTATGTAGACATCACAACAAAAACAGACCTAATATTTGAACATTATAGAAATTTCGAAAGTTTTTTGGAACTAAATGGTGGAAGCCATCAGTTAGAACATATAACCAACCAAGAAAATAATCTCTGAATTAATAAAAGTAGTTGCGACCTCTTATTGGTGAGGTTGGTTACTTGATGACAATAATAAAAGCAAAAAAGGGACATTAAATTAACTTGGGAAAAAAGTTAACTTGAAAGTCATTAAAACAAATAGCTATAAACTGAAGTCTTTGAAAAGTTTCAATTATACGTCCTTGGAATGCAATTGAGACCTATCATTATCGGATATATGCACAACAGCAAACAGAAAGACAATAATAGGCACTGGTTTAAAAAAATCACTATTTTTTGCGAGAGAACTGTGCCTCAGCCAGTAAGCATGAAATATTCAACAAAAGCAATTAACATTTTCAGATACGCCTTTTCTCAACGCTTGTGCATTGTTCCCAATTATCCTCTCTTTGAATTGGACCTGTCAATAGTTCCTTCTCAAGGTGATAATTCGACAAGGAAAGAACATAAACTTATAAAATTTTCAATTATGCTAAAAATGCAAAAAGTTTGAAAACTCGTATCAAAACCAAGAAACCTTCATTAATTATAAAACCGTTAATAACAATAATTCGTAAATCATAGGAAATTGGTTTCTGCTGTTTTTACTGAGACTACGCCTGAAGGTGAGAAAGGTAAGATAAGTTAGTTGAAAAGTTTAAAATTTCACCGACATTTTCTTAAAACAAAAGAATTCAGTCATAGGAGACAATAGATGACAACTGAAAACAATGTCTACCTTCACTTTTACTTCTTAAAAAACCAATTGAATCTTGGATAGTGGAGACAAATTTATTGGACTACAAAAAGCATAGCAAATGGCAGCAAGTCCATAAAATTTTAGAAAACAATTGGTGTGCCATAACAACCATGAGCTTAACTCTGAACTCATAGGGCTTCTATATCATTTGAGCCTCTTTTTCAAACAGGATCTGTCCATAATTGAGACTTGGTTTGTATTCTTGTCTGTATTTACATAAAAAACTATAAATGCGGAATTTAAAAAAAGGCAGCGCCCCATTAACATCTAAAACTTTTTTAACCGCAAGGAACCATGGTGAGATCAAGATGAGCCCTGATATTGCTGCGCGGCCAAACATGTACTTTTTTGTTCAAGTGGTTGCCAAGCAGAGCAATATTTAGAATTCCAGAAGACCCTTAAGGCCGGCAGGAGTACCAATAGTTCTTGTTGAGCTTCCAAAGAATTAGTGCAGTTGCAAGGTGTCCACTTTCACCAAATCGGAAGAAAGTGGGCTAAAAGAGCGTATTTGCTCCCATTTTTGACGAAAAAATTTAGAAGTATGAAAAAATTTAGCATTAATTCTGGTCAAAAACAATTCAGCAACCCTACCCTATTTTTAGAGATAGTATAAATTTCACTACCGTTAACAATTTTAACAAATTTTGCCAAAAATTAACGAAAATTTGGCAAAAATACGGAAAATGTGATTTAAAACAAGGTAATATCGTCTGCTATTCAGAAAACTTCGGTAACTCCCTTTAAATATCGAAAATAAAAAAAATCTTTTTAATTCCATATTCTACGCTGGTCGGGCTATCTAATGATACCACTCACAACTCTCTACGATTATTATATCGGTGGGCCAAAAATTATCTGAAGAAGAGAAAAAAACCCATTTGACTATATAGTTCCTCCCCCACTAAAGTGGGTCGGAACAATTATTACGACATTTTTGACAGACCTTGTTTCCATGTAGGCAGCATTGATGAATTTAAAATAAAGCTGACTAAAAAACTTTAACCAGTATACACACAAAGCCCGTCGACACCTATTCATATACGTCAAGAGATTCTAGTTGTTATGACGGTATTGTTTTACTTAGGAATTATAACTACATTTCCTTATTCTAAGTATTCTGGTCTCCTATTTGTGCATCAGTTTTAGTTATCTTGTGCTAATAATAATTGAAAACATAATTTCTGTAACGGGTGCTGACAAATCATAACACCTACTGCGGACCTGTCTAGAAGCTACTCTCTCAAGCTTGAATTGAATTTATACAAAAGAGAAATGTTAAGTCCAACAAGCCAAGAACTCATGAATCGCATCCGTAGAAAATAGCAGAAAATCATTCAAGAAGAAATATATTCTTGGGAACTGGATTTTTGCCGAGAGCGAAACTAAAAATTTTGATAGGTACTCACTCCGCTAGACCGTCACGACAACCACATGAGAGACCTTTTCGGCACTCAAACATGAATTTTTCACGACTCTACTCAAAGCTTAAACACGCACATCATATGATTCAAATATCAATTCATATCTATCGAATCACATAGTAACTTTTCAATTTATTTAAACGGATTATGCACATTTGGTTGATCGTTTTTTTTTTTACCTAAAAGTACGACATGAGCTTGATAGTGGGTTGTTTTTTTCCTGTGAACCAATTCTTTTTCTTAGCCAGTCTGAACAAACGATTGTGCAAATTTACATTTTTATGTGTTCATGTAGCTTAATTAGAGGTGGGACTAGCAGTTTCCAGAGGTTATTTTTTTGTAAGACTGTGCAAAAATGGTTATCTTCAGAAGATTTTGACAGATGAATAGTCATCTTTTAAAGTTCTTTTAGTTAAAAGTTCAAATAAGAAATCAATAATTTCAAATTGATAAAATGAAACGTTGAATCCTCCTTTTATATTTTATTAGGTAGGTTATATAATTTGCTGCTGATTCAATTATCTACTTCATTTATAATGTAATTGCGGAACAGGTCGAGTCATCAGCGGATCTAAGTTGTGCTATATTGCTCACTTATGTTTACAAATAATTAAATTTTCAGTTTTTTGTGTTCAGGTTCCAGACAGTTAATTCAGCCCAAGAAAAGGGTGAGAAATTACACAAGGCTTTTTTTTATTGTTTCACAAGATGGTAATAATTTGTACAAATGACACTTGGTTAACTAAGTTGTTAATGTGGCGCCGTTTGCCTGTGACTAGTTTTAAAAAAGCAGTTAAAAAAGACAAAGATTGCTGTTCAGCTGTCTGAAGTTGTATCTTATCAATTCTCCACCAAGTTGAGAGAGGTTTATGCAAATGTTGAGGAGGGTTTATTGCCTTGAGGACAATTAGGAGCAGCCTAATTGAAAGGAAAATCTTGTCTCGCCTCGTCACGGGAGCGTTTCGGTTTTCCAAAGAGTTTCTTTAATATTAACGGGAAATAAAGTAATATGTCTGCCCTAAGATGAAGTATTTGAGCTGATAGAGTTTCCTTGTGGCGACAAAATTGAAAAGAGATAATTAAATGTGTCTGTTAAAAATGGCACAAGGGAGGTTCAAACTAATGAAGCGGATTATAGCAGTCGGTCTGGTGATTATATTTTTGATGGTCCTTTCAGAGCTGAATTTACTGAAGCGTTGGCTTTGCGTAATATGACGTCTTAACGATATCTTGGTGGGTGGAGAGAGAGAGAGATAGCAAGAACGAACATTCATTTCTTTTTCAAGTGAATAAATGACCTAGGCTTTTTAGAAGAGAAACTATCATGCAATAAATTTTTCGCAGCATTTGGTGAATTGAAGGTGACTTGTAGCATGCACTTAAGTGACAGCATTATTTATGGAACGACTTTAGAGTATACATTGATATGACGGATCCTTCAGTTGATTTTACTGATTTTTTGAATTTTAATCATGAAAATTGTTAGTGATATCCATTTTTTAGCGATTTTGGTGATTTTCGCACTACTGACGAAGGCCAAAAATGTTGGTGGTATTTAATCATGAGCTGTTGGAATTGCTGCTAAACAAAACGAACAAGATGATTTTTTGTAATTGTACTTCTTAAGTTTTAAGAGACTTAGCCTTCTTATGGCTTTCCACCTTGAAGACTAATCAAGAACCGCATCACTTAAGATTCAATTTCTAGTCTACGAGGAAACAGCTGAGAATCAGTCAAGTTTCCAGAACCAAAAAAATCAAACGACGAGGTCTTGAAGTGCATACATACAACTGTTGCACAAAAGAAACAAGACTTCAAAATACTGAGTTCGATTTGAAAAGGAAATCAAACTGTTTCAAACTAAGCTTTCACCTCAAATTATTAAAATTACTCGTTTTTTTATTTTAGTTGTTTGCTGTAAAATTGACCTGGATGTGAAAGTGTTAATTATACCGACTTAGTTTTCCTATTCTTACGATAGATTGCTTCATAAAAAATTAATTGATCCGGAAAATTAGGTAATCTGGGTTAATTTGCCCTTATTCTTCTTTTTTAAGAATCGCAAATTTTGTGTTATTACTAAATGCTGTTATAACGAATATTTTAGAGGTGACATTTATTTGCCATTATTAGTTGGGTCATTAATGGCCACCGTCAGCCTCTCAACGGCTATTATTTAGAAGCTCTCCTTTTTAAAATTTGCTTTACTATTTTTCCTTTTTCATAAGTCACCAATTTTCACGTTTGACTTCTGAATTTTCTCACTCTCTGTTTCAAAACTGAATGGAATTTAAAATTGATTCAGCGACTTTACTCAAATACGTTCAAGGCCAGAAGGCAAAATCAAAAAAGCAAAAGAATCAGGATAAACCAATAAAGACCGCTAAGGCACTAAGAATTAATGTTTAATTGCTCTTAAACAAAGTTTGTAGGAATTATATCAGTCATGTCGGTCTTTTTATGCTGATTTTCGCGTGACCGATTATTCGTCTAACTCATTTGACTTTTTGTCCTCAAAAACGGGATAAATGGGCAGCGCCCAGTGGTCATTAAGTTCTCTTAGAGCCTTTCAGCTCACTAGTCTCCAAGTATGTGATTCTCAGAAACTGTTTTGGAGACTTACTTATGGTGCGAAGGGCGGTTCTTAGAGGTTGCAGAAACCCCCACCCCCCTCCCACCAATGTTGCCCCCGTCAGCCCCCCGGTGCACCCTCCACCCGTTGCTAGCTACTGACGAAGCCAATCGCTCGCCCATCGTTTGAGAGCAATTCGCCCGACGTTAGTAGGAAGGACTTGGTACATTCAGTTATCAAAGTTGTTAGAGTAAACTGCTAATCGGTATTAGTATTAGGCTTTTTGTCCTCCAATATGGAAGCTGAACTTGTCAAATTTTCTCGTATCTAATGAAACTGGAAAAAATAGAACATTTTTTGAAACCTAAACGAAAACTAGGATGTCAGCTTTTTTTTTCGTGCGTTAAGTTATGAAAGTCCCTTAGATTATACTGCTATCAGGCGTTAGTATTAAGCATTTTGTTCTCCAATTTAAAACAGAATGCGCGAAATTTATCTAATCTAATCAAACTGCAGACAAAAAAACAGACTCGTCAATTTTTCTCTTTGTTTTTTCTAACAGTTTTAATCCAAAAGGAGGTCAATAGGGGCTTTTTCCGGCAATCTGCTGACTATGTTTATTCTAATCATTTTTATCATTATTTATTTTTATTCTTGTGGTACTGGTTATGTAAGCTACCTTGACTGAAAGGCATAATTGCAGGAACACGTTTTAAACAGTCTCAGGATGTAGTTTTGTGCATGCGGCAATTTCACCTAAAAGTGAAAGAGAAAAGCTGTCATGGTCAGAAAATTTCTACTGTGCAAGTTAAGTTTTTGATCATGCTTTGCGGTCAGTGAATGACTCTTCATTTTGATTTTTTATGACAGGATGCAGCATATAGATAGCCGCTTTTACAGCATAGTTTTTTGCCTTTGTTTTACTCCGTTTGTTTTGTCTTGTTCATGATTAATTTTATTTTTGCAATAATTTGAACTCATTTTGCCTAAGATACTTTCAGCAAGATAATAATATTTACTTTTTTGGTGATTGCTGTGACTCTAAAACAAGAAATCTTGAGTGCAAAACTTGAATATCCTTTTTTAAAAAAACAGTGTAGGTTCTAAGAACATTATCTGCCTTATATTTTTGCAATGTATCGTTTGGCGCAAAGATTTGATTGTGGCTTTAAGAGCCCATCAATGCGTTTCAAGTTCCAATTCGGCCCATAATTATCAATTTGTAAGTTAATTTTGGCTTTTTTCTCTAATTTCTTACTTTTTGGACCTGTGAGCAAACTGTCAGTTATGTTTGCGGTGGCAGGAAATCGGTATAGTGTATGTTAGCCTAATCACAACAATTAGTTAGCCTAATTGTTGTGATAAACTTATTAAATAGTATCCAATTGCACACGGGAGGCTATTTAATTTTGTTTCAGCTCTGCTCTGAATTCATTGCTTGAAGAATAGAGGCCGGATTTTGATTGGGTAGCCCCATTTACCGGGGATTTTAAATTCCGGCAGATATTTTTATTCAATATGCGACTACCAGAAGACCGGTGAACTTGCATCATCTTCCTAGCGGCTGATTATCTTAGACATATTTCCAGTTTACGTTGAGAATCACTGCATATTTCCAGTTTACATTGAGAATCACTGGTAGCAGTGATTTTTTTATTTTTGGCTTTTGTTTGTGCCGCAGTGGTGCAGTTGTCACTTTTTGCTTAAGCGTGGTGCCGCTGGTAGCAGTGGCAGCCCGGTTTATTAAGTTCTTGAGCTATGGGTCGACAAGCTAAGAAAGCGGACAATTCAGGCAATATTGAGAAATGGATAACCTGCGTGACCGAAAGTTGTCCCGTTCAAACTAAAGTTTGGTTCCATCGAGCTACGAATTTTCTCAAAATTTTTGCTGCGGATTTGCGCTGCAAATGACGAAATCAAGATCGAGAAGAATTATTCTGCGGCTGTAACGAACTCAAATAGAAACGAACAGCAGACACGTGCAACACTTTTTGCCGAGGTCCAACATGAACAGACACGTAAAGACGCCAAAAAACTGAATTTGGTAGTCAAAGGAATCCAGCCATCTCCCTCAAAATCTGACGCTGCTCTTGTTCAGGAGTTTGCTAAGAAACTCAATATTACCATCAGCGTCAATGATGTTGAGTGCAAACGAATGGGATAATCAAATACTTCTACAGGTTGTCAGCTTCTCCTGAAATTTTAGAGACAACTGAAACGAAAAGAATTTCTACGCAAATCTGGAAAGCTCCGTGATTGTCCAGACTTGTCTAATGTATATATATCTCCCGACCTCACGAGAGCTGAACGCATTCAAAAATATAACCGAGTAGAAAAACGAAGACGAGCGAAAATCCTGGATTGGCATACGAAATTCGATGGGGTCGCGTGTGCGAGAAATGACTAAATCTTAAGAGATAATTCCTCCACTCCGATTCATCTCCTGAATGTTCAAAGCATCCTGTCATGCGAAAAAAATGTCATTTTGTAACCATTTGTCTATTTGTTCTCCTACATTTATCTGCCTTACTGAGACGTGGCTTGATAACTCAATAATTGATACTGCTTTTTTCTCTGGTCATTCCTACACGGTTGTTTTGCGATCAAATCGTATGAGTGGTTGTCATGGAGGTATTTTGATTGCCGTAGAAAAAAAATTTCTTAGCTCAACCCATATCAGATTTTCCGCAAAGTCGGAATCTGATTGTACAGTTGTAATGGAGAGCCCTCATTTTTCTGATGCATAATTCTGTTTCATCTCCCTCCACGTTGTTCACGTTATTACGTCAATCCCATCTCTGTTGAAACTCGACTTCCAACTATTTTGCGAGACTTGGAAATTGAACTTGAATCAGGATGGAAAGCCTCAATTCAGTGGCTTGTTCTGGGTGACTTCAATATCCGAATGTTGACTGGAGCTCTGTGTCTTCCTCAAATTCCGAAGAGCAAAAATTTCTTGTTTTTCTTACTGAATGTTTATTCTTTACACAAATTATATCAGTCGACTCATAAAGGTGGCAACATTTTAGATATAGTGTTCTGTTCTCATCCTGAAGATTGGGATTTTTCGGTCAGGCAATCATCCTGTTCAGATCACTATTCATTCGTTTTATTTTACGAGGGTTTTATTACTAATGACAGTTCCTCAACTGTTTTTTCCATGCATTCGTTTGATGCCGAGAAGTTCGCTCAAAGCATGCCAGTAACAAAATCGCTAGCTAATGATTGTCACAGTTCACTTCCCCATTTTATCTCGTTATGCTACAAGTTGTTAGATACTGCTCTTGACAAGTGTATCTCTAAAAAGCGCAGAAAGCGTGTTAATACTCCATTCTTCTATTCTTCGGCAACCATGCATTGTTTGAACAAATTAAATACCGCCAGGCGGGGCCGCAAGCAAAGCGTTGCAACCCTTGAAGAGTTAGGGATTTTTATTGAAATGGATAAGCAAGTTCTTCTCAACAGTGTAAAAACATTCACGACAAACGAAGCCTTTGCTCTGCTGAAAAAATTGAATTGTAGCAACAACTTTCCCAACAAATTTTCGTAAAATAAGAGTGGCGTCCAGTGATCTCGATAAAGCGAACCTATTCAATCAATTCTTCAATTCTGTCTTTCAGACTAAAACGTCAGATTCTCTGTGTAATTTCAATTTTGGTAACAGAATCAAGCTCTCGGAGGTCAAGTTTAGCATACATGATATTCACGAGCAACTTTTACAAGTGCCTGATAGTTCGATAGCGGCCTGCGATGGTTTGGCTCAAACTATTTTAAAGAAGCAGATTTTTTAGCGCCCGTTTGCTATCTCATTTTTATATACGTTATAAACACTTGTAAATGGCCAGAAAACTGGAAACGTGCTTTCATAACACCAATTTTTTTAGAAAGGATGAAGAGCTGACGTCGAAAATTACAGACCCATCTCTATTCTTCCAGGAGTATCGTTAATTATGGAAAAGTTTCTTTTGATATACATTTATGACAATGTTAAAGATCGTCTGAATACGAGACAACACGGGTTTTGCTCTAAACATTCAACTGTGACTCAGCTTTTAAGCTTTTTGCATGAATTGTATCTAAACTTTGATGAAAATGTAGAGCAAGTTGTCGTTTATCTCGACTTCTGTAAAGCGTTTGATTCAGTCGATCACCCCTATCTGCTCGTAAAGCTGACAAACTTTGGTTTTGACGAGAATTATGTGGTCCTTATTTCCTCTTATCTTGAAGATAGGAAACATAGGAAACAGAGTTAAAATTGGTAACTTTTTGTCGGATTGCTTACCTGTCTCTAGTGGTGTGCCGCAATGCAGTGTTTTGGTACCTATTCTTTTTTTATTTACATTGATGACATGCATGAAGTTCCTGAGTTTTGTAAATTGTTCTGTTTTGCCGACAATGCCAAACTTGTATGCCAAAAAGATTCTTCCGTACAATCTGTTCAACACGATCTTTGTGCTCTTAGGTTATGGCCCTTTTGTAATTCACTTTCTTTCAATATTCAGAAGTGTGGCTACCTACATTTCAACAGGACATCCACCGATGCCTTGTTTATCGGAAATGACGAACTATCTTGGCTCGAGCAGGTCAGCGACCGGGGTGTTGAAGTATATAGTTCACTCAAGCGGGGAGCTCATTTAAAGATCAAATTTGTCAGAGCTCGTAGAGCTCTTAGTTATTTGAAGCATAGTGTTCCTTCAAATCTTTCCTCTGGAGTTAAATTCAATCTATACAAAGCATGTGTTATCTCTGTGTTATTGTACGGTTACCCTGCGTGGTATCCTGATGTTTGTGAACTTCGGAAGCTTGAAAATTTGAATTATCATGGACTTCGTTGGTGTTTCGGTTGTGATACCTATGAAAAATTATTACAGAAGTCTCATTCGCTGCCGATCAGTTATCAACTCATTGAACGTGATCTTCGTTTTTTTCTGGCAATAGTGAATGAAAAGAATTGCATTGGTTTCGATGATTACTTCAAAATTGAAAAAAAAATCCGTTAACTTACGACCGCAAAATCGGGAACGCCTGGTCCTTACGTGATCTAGAAAACGACTCACCGAAAACTCTTTTTTCTTCCGTGTTGAGAGACTAGTAAACGACGCTGCCGATCTCCTGAATATCTGTATTAATTTCTTCAAGTCAAAGTTTCCCGACACCACAATTCTCAACCTGCTGCTTGACTTAACGCTATCTAAATATGACATTTGTGTAACATGCACTTGGTATCTAAAATGTAGATGTAATTTTTGTATAGCTTAACTCTTTACTCTCACAGTTGATTTTAGCTTTTTTTAATAAAAAAAATTTAAGTACAGCACCTGATTATAGTATTATTTGTTTTACTGTAAATCCTGTTAAAGGTAATTCAAGTTTTTTACTACTTTAATACTACTTCTACGACTATGATTTCTGTGTGCAATCCGTGATGTGTGCAACCTATTTCTCTACTATTCTGGTCACCGCTGGACGTGTACAATTTGCAAAGCGAGTATCATAATGATTTAAATGCTAATACGCAATTTTTTTGCGTGATCAATTTTTCGCCTGATCATTTGACTTCTCAAATTCTCAGCTCACTGTACACCTCAAATCCTCTTGTTCCTCGCTCAAACCGCTCATGTCCCCTATGCACTACCATTTTCTATTCCCCTACTTCCCCCTCTCTCAGTTAAGCTTAAGCTAGCCTTCCTTAACCCACGCCATCTATTACCACAGTCAGCCGCTCGCTAGTTGTTTTTGATTTTTTTCATTGTCTTTTCTTGCGGTCACTTCGCTTAGAGGTGTATAAATATGGGTTATTTTTCGCATATTTGATCATGAACATTTTGTACTCCCTTCGCAATGGGGTAACTGTTCTGTTGTTTTGATAACAGGAAAAGAGGTGCTATTCATTGACGCAGAAAATGCTTTGACACAGAAAATTAAGTGACACTGAAAACGAATTGCCATGCTTGACAGAGAAAATACTTTGACACAGAAAATGCAGTTGACATTAAAAAATCAAACAAGTGTTAGGCCAGGTTTTGATTTTTACCTTTGTTAAATCTTATCCGTTTTCCTTGGGTCTTTGCAACTAGATGTTTTTGTCAAGCATTTTTTTTTCTATATAATTTTTAAATTGAAATATTCTGAGATGATAGAAGTTGAACAAAACTGATAAATCAGTCTTCATTTCTGATAAGTACGAATTTGAAATTTTTTAAATCTTACGTCTACTCTTACATGCTTCATTTTGATGAAGAATTTATTGGTACATTGTTCATGAAAACGATTGCAATTTGTGCTCTCTTAATGAAACCGAGTCAGTTCTCAATTTTGTAGAATTCGCAGAATATTGTTTAATTTCTTGAAAGCTTTTGCTTAGCTGATCTATTGCTTGTTCATACAGTTGAAAGGTGTACTTTAAAATTTGTAAAAAAAATTCTGCGGAAACTGTTCCCTATATTGGGGTCAAATTCATGAAAGTTTGATAGGGAAAGTTTAGGGTATCGTGTTCTCTTCGGTAGATCGACTCGGTATTCTGGCGGCGGGAAATGAATTTTAGCTGCAAAGTCAAGACTTTGGCTCGCACACCGTTAGCCTACCTAGCGTGCTAGCTTTATCGAGCTAATGTTATTTGGAGTCTTGTATTGCAGGGTCAAGTGAGGAAGGCAACCAAGAAGGCGTTTCGAATGATGCCAACTAAAATTCTCAGAGAAGGAGACCCGGTACGTACATTTTGATCACATCTCCCATTTTTTGATCACAACTCACACCGTTATAAATAAAGGCTTTGCGTATAGTGTGGAAACGTGTATTGTTTTGTCTTCATGGGAAAAAATAACTGATGTTTATGAGCCAATATGATTTTGAGTTAAACGAAAATATTTGATGGTAAACTTTTAGTCTATAGAGACAAAACACTAATATTGGCGCACGTGATTACCAGGAGTTAGTTTTTGCTTTTTTAAATTTAAAAAATGGCTATAACTTTCACCACGAAAACGCGTGGTTCAATCAATTCTGCATACTACTGGGAATCACCAATTCTATATGAACATAACCAAGCTGGGTTAGTTGATCTGAAGAGGAATGTATATCAGTTTAGATTTGCGGTTGAATTAATGGTCAGTTCTTAATTTCGAGATAATTTGAATTTCTCTGGTTCAATTTGGACATTCGGAAATTGAAATCGCCCTTCGCTGTTTATGATTTTTTCACTGGTTTCACTGCTTTGCTGTTCAACATATGAAAATTCGTACAAATTGGTAAGTATATTTGCAATGTAAAATTTAGTTAGATCTGTTGATAGCGTTGGCTTTCAATATGCACTTTTTCCTGAATGAACTCATTTGACTTGTTAGGAATTGGAGGCTGCCTTTGGACGCTGTGCAATTTGTCTGGAGGCATACAAGCTGTGGGATATGGTGCGAGAACTCCCATGCAGGTAATAATTCCATCTTACAACCCTAATCAGAGCTCAGCACAAGGTTTTATTCTCCATTTTCATTAGACCTACTTCAAAGGGAAATGACGTGTAATTAGATCAGGAATGCTAATGTATCCCTTTTAATCTCACTCCTTCGGTTGTGTTCGTTGTAGAATAAGGAAGCCATAAACTTAGCGTAGCTGATGTATATCCAAATATCTTGATGGGGTGGTAATTAAGTTCGTGTTGAGGTCACAACAATGCAATATTTGAAGCATGAAGCCCAGGAAGCATTTGCGAAAGTGGAACGTCATACGGTTTGATTTCAGGGAAATGTTATAGCAGGTTTCCAAATTATTCAGTTCGAACTAATTTCAAAACCTTAGATCAACGGAACCCTGGATTTTATGCTACAAATATTAACATAATGTACCAAGGATTATCTGTTATGTGCATTTGCTAAATAAATGCGTGCATAATTAAACAAAATTTCTTTATATTATGGCTCGATTTCATGGTTTCTCAAATTTTACCCAGGAGCAATAATAGTGATCATGCATGCTGTTATTCTTTTAAGCTGATTGTTGGCAAGCCTCAAATAGCTTCTTTCTCAATGAGCTCAGATAGTTGTTTCAATCAATTGTTACGGAAGGTTTGATTGCAACAACTGAATATCAAAATGCACAGAAATTTAGGTACTGCTCAATTTTGTTTTTTAATAATGAGGCCAACAGCGGTATTATCAATTCCCACGCCACTGAACCTCACCGAAACAAAGTAACCACACTTTTTTTGTTTTAGTATTTGACCTATTAAAAAAATGTACTTTTTTATTGTTCCCATCGACTTGGGGACGGAACTATATACTATTATTTTTTTTGGTCAGTCATTTTTGGCCGATCGATATATTCATCGTAGGGAGTTGATTAGAAAGGTCGTTCAGCTTAGATTATGGAATTAAAGAGATTTTTTATTTTTGTTTTATAGGGAGTTATCAAGTTTTAAAATTTTGGAATGAAAGTTTCGTCAATGTTGCTAAAATTTGCTAAACTTAATAAAAACAATGTTACTGGTTTTTTTTTAAAGGGAGAGGAGGCTTGTCGAATGGTTTTATTCGAGTACTTTGGTTAATGTTTTGCTAAATTTTTCGAATTTCAGACTTTTTTAAATCAAAAATGGATCCAGATGCTTTTTTACCACTTTTTTTAATTATGCCAGAAGCAGAGACCAACAATCCGCTGTCATTGTTTTTGAAACCTGTAAAAATGCTAGTTGTACTTTCTTTCGTTTCCTGTACGAATCTTCCTGAATTAAAATTTTGCCGGTTTTTCGAAAATTAACACAATTATTATACAAAAAGCATCATTAATTTTGGTTAATTGAAATATTTCTTTCGCTAATGAATAGTTTTTTTTGCAAATTTATGGCATAATTGATTGTATTTAGTGGACGCGCAGCAGAATTGAGGCTATGTTTGCGCACATCTTGGATTCTTTCAATCATTAATTATTCGGATTATAATGGTGCGCGGTCTCTTTCAGAGTATTTTCGAATTTTTATTTTAATATTGATTATCGACGAGATTGACTTCAAATCAAGGTCAAATTCACTGCAGATCCCATTTACAACGAAATGAGGCCAAATAAATGTATACTATGTCTTCAGAGAAAAGCTCACATGCTTTATGGCTTTGACAATGTGTTTTTAGTTGATTTCTTTTGCTTTGCCTTCATTTGTCATTCTTTTTGCTCTCTCATGACTTCTTCTGATTCATCAAAATTTAATTGGGTTGTTTAAGAGCTGTAAATAGAGCTATGCAATGCTTTCAATTGTTATCTAATGCCTCTTAGGTCTTAGAATACATTTCGTTTTTTTTTTAGAAAATGTCTGAAGTTTTGAAGTTTGCCATTTTTTATCGTATTTCAGTCCACGTGTTGCTTCATATAAAGGGGAAAAACCTATTCGAAGCAAGTACTCCTTATAAGGGTTTTATTTGTTACTGATGGTATCTTGTTTTTCTTATTACAAAATTTGCTAAAAGTTTTGTGATTTTTGCTTTTCTGCCTATATTTGATGTTATCACTTGTTCCCTTTTCAAATTAATACATTAAGAATCATTCAACTTGGCGTTAAAAGAATTCGCAAGAGAACATTTTTAAAGACTGCAGTGAATAGCTTACAGATTTAACGACTGCAAAACCGTTACTCAAATTTTTTTTAGAATTTACTGTTGTTGCCTTTAATTGTCGCTCTTTTTTGTCGTACGATATGTTCTTGATAACCAAAGGCTTTAATTCTTTTTATGGATGTTGAAATGAAGGTATACTGATTTCCTTTTATAGCTATCGGTTTTCGTGACTTTCATTTAGTTCTTAAAATTTTTTTGTGCTTGCGATCTTTTGTTCTCGTTCTCCTGAACAAGTAACTTAGTCTCATTATTGAAAGAGCTCGTCAAATTTCTGTTGGTCCGAACAATATTTGCGCTGCTGTCTATGTTTTGACTGACCTCTTCAGAGCTTAGAAACGTGCTTTCATAAGAATTTTGTGAGTTTTCCATATCGGTCAATTTTCGTGATTCTTTTTCTTGTCTTTTGCATAAAGACCATTTTCAAGGAAGACATTCAAAATGATACAAAGCGCAAGCCGAAAGTTGGAAAATTTTATCCCATTTTAAGATTTTTTTATTGTGTTTCGATGTCTTACTGTTTTAATAATTCAACACTGGATTTTATGCTACAAATATTAACATAATATATCAAGGATTATCTGTTATGTGCATTTGCTAAATAAATGCGTGCATAATTAAACAAAATTTCTTTATATTATGGCTCGATTTCATGGTTTCTCAAATTTTACCCAGGAGCAATAATAGTGATCATGCATGCTGTTATTCTTTTAAGCTGATTGTTGGCAAGCCTCAAATAGCTTCTTTCTCAATGAGCTCAGATAGTTGTTTCAATCAATTGTTACGGAAGGTTTGATTGCAACAACTGAATATCAAAATGCACAGAAATTTAGGTACTGCTCAATTTTGTTTTTTAATAATGAGGCCAACAGCGGTATTATCAATTCCCACGCCACTGAACCTCACCGAAACAAAGTAACCACACTTTTTTTGTTTTAGTATTTGACCTATTAAAAAAATGTACTTTTTTATTGTTCCCAACGACTTGGGGACGGAACTATATACTATTATTTTTTTGGTCAGTCATTTTTGGCCGATCGATATATTCATCGTAGGGAGTTGATTAGAAAGGTCGTTCAGCTTAGATTATGGAATTAAAGAGATTTTTTATTTTTGTTTTATAGGGAGTTATCAAGTTTTAAAATTTTGGAATGAAAGTTTCGTCAATGTTGCTAAAATTTGCTAAACTTAATAAAAACAATGTTACTGGTTTTATTTTTAAAGGGAGAGGAGGCTTGTCGAATGGTTTTATTCGAGTACTTTGGTTAATGTTTTGCTAAATTTTTCGAATTTCAGACTTTTTTAAATCAAAAATGGATCCAGATGCTTTTTTACCACTTTTTTTAATTATGCCAGAAGCAGAGACCAACAATCCGCTGTCATTGTTTTTGAAACCTGTAAAAATGCTAGTTGTACTTTCTTTCGTTTCCTGTACGAATCTTCCTGAATTAAAATTTTGCCGGTTTTTCGAAAATTAACACAATTATTATACAAAAAGCATCATTAATTTTGGTTAATTGAAATATTTCTTTCGCTAATGAATAGTTTTTTTTGCAAATTTATGGCATAATTGATTGTATTTAGTGGACGCGCAGCAGAATTGAGGCTATGTTTGCGCACATCTTGGATTCTTTCAATCATTAATTATTCGGATTATAATGGTGCGCGGTCTCTTTCAGAGTATTTTCGAATTTTTATTTTAATATTGATTATCGACGAGATTGACTTCAAATCAAGGTCAAATTCACTGCAGATCCCATTTACAACGAAATGAGGCCAAATAAATGTATACTATGTCTTCAGAGAAAAGCTCACATGCTTTATGGCTTTGACAATGTGTTTTTAGTTGATTTCTTTTGCTTTGCCTTCATTTGTCATTCTTTTTGCTCTCTCATGACTTCTTCTGATTCATCAAAATTTAATTGGGTTGTTTAAGAGCTGTAAATAGAGCTATGCAATGCTTTCAATTTTTATCTAATGCCTCTTAGGTCTTTGAATACATTTCGTTTTTTTTTTTAGAAAATGTCTGAAGTTTTGAAGTTTGTCATTTTTTATCGTATTTCAGTCCACGTGTTGCTTCATATAAAGGGGAAAAACCTATTCGAAGTAAGTACTCCTTATAAGGGTTTTATTTGTTACTGATGGTATCTTGTTTTTCTTATTATAAAATTTGCTAAAAGTCTTGTGATTTTTGCTTTTCTGCCTATATTTGATGTTATCACTTGTTCCCTTTTCAAATTAATACATTAAGAATCATTCAACTTGGCGTTAAAAGAATTCGCAAGAGAACATTTTTAAAGATTGCAGTGAATAGCTTACAGATTTAACGACTGCAAAACCGTTACTCAAATTTTTTTTAGAATTTTCTGTTGTTGCCTTTAATTGTCGCTCTTTTTTGTCGTACGATATGTTCTTGATAACCAAAGGCTTTAATTCTTTTTATGGATGTTGAAATGAAGGTATACTGATTTCCTTTTATAGCTATCGGTTTTCGTGACTTTATTTAGTTCTTAAAATTTTTTTGTACTTCCGAACTTTTGTTCTCATTCTCCTGAACAAGTAACTTAGTCTCATTATTGAAAGAGCTCGTCAAATTTCTGTTGGTCCGAACAATATTTGCGCTGCTGTCTATGTTTTGACTGACCTCTTCAGAGCTTAGAAAGGTGCTTTCATAAGAATTTTGTGAGTTTTCCAAATCGGTCAATTTTCGTGATTCTTTTTCTTGTCTTTTGCATAAAGACCATTTTCAAGGAAGACATTCAAAATGATACAAAGCGCAAGCCGAAAGTTGAAAATTTTTATCCAATTTTAAGTTTTTTATTGTGTTTCGATGTCTTATTGTTTTAATAATTCAACACTGTCTTCGATAAATTGTTTGAAATTTTGATTTGTGTCCATATTCCTTGGTTTGATGTTTTGTAGTCTTATAATTCGGTCTCACTAATAACAAGGGCATATAGTTTTCTGAGCAGTTGCAAGTTTTATTCAGTTCTATTTTGAATTGAAAGCTTTGGAATTGTATGAATTTTGAAAAGTTTTTGTGGATTTTAGAGCTTTGTCATTTGTATCTTTTTTCTGTCAATTTTGTAGCTTGGTCTTGGGCAGGTCGCATCCACCTTCAATTGACCCAAGATCGAATCTTTATAATGGTCCTATTTTTAACTTATGGTTTCTTGGCTTTCATAATAAGCCTTTTCATGAGAGAAAGTGCTTTTTGGATATTGGGCCATTTTTGTGGTTTTTATTGTTAGCTTGCCGCATTGTCACACTAATAGGGTCGCCCAGTTGGCGAATGTGCAATTAAAGATTTTTGAATATTTTCCATGATTTGCCTATTTTTTAAGCGGTTGCGACACCTCTTCGTTGTTAAATTTAATTGATTTTTTGTCTTTGGAGTTCTCTTTGTTGTCGTCTGCCACATTATGGATCACAGGTTTCAACTGCTTCCTATGAAATATAAACTAACCTTGTTAATGCACCGAGTTGATACGTATTGGTTTTAATCAATTGAAATTGGTTGTTTTCAAAAATTGAAACGTATATCTGAACTTTATCCCGTTTGCGAGTCTCATTATTGTAATGTCTCGTTTCTTACCTAATGAAGTACAGGTTAACATTTGTTTAGATTTTTTTATTCTTTTTTGTCGTTAAGTGTTTTTTTTAAATATAGACATAGAATATTTTGTTTTTATGTTTATCTTGTCCAGTACTCTCATAAATGGCAACACTCACCGGTCCTCTAATTCAGAATTATTTTTTCACTTATTTGTCTGTTGAACCATATTTCAATTTTCAGAAGGTTTTTACCTCTTCATTTGCTAGACAATTAAATCAAAACGTGGTTGAGTGGGACCGGAACAGTGTGCGAACGCACATTACCGAGCCTCCTTGTTTAGTTTTCAGTTTGTTTGGATTACACACGAAGTGTAAAAATTTTTCAAAGCAACTCGGGCTTTCATGCCATTACTGAAAAATCCAAATAAAGTAATTACTTATTACCATCTTATAACAATTCAAGTTTTGTAGTCCATTTTTTCGTCTGACCATTTTTTGATGACAATAAAAAATTAATGCTTAATTTCTTAAGTTTTGTGTTCAATTGCTCTCACTCAGAATTTAAAGCAGCTCAACTAGCTTTGCTGAAATGTACTGCTGAAAATATATAGAAAAAGCTTTGAAATCAAATTTCATTTGAATATTGTAGAGTCTTTAATAGCCGCGTCAGGAATTCGAGGTGGCTATTATTGCGTTCCTTATTTTTTTACTTCGTCTAACAGATTTTTGTTTCGTCTTACCGTGACGTCATTTCTGCTTTTAGGTCAATTGTGTGACGTGCCAAACTTTTAAGCCCTAATTCTTGAGTATTATCCTTGAGTTTTTGAAATTGAATATCAATTTTGAGAAAGCGCTTTTTGGGCTTTTTCCTTATAGACCGTATGTGTCATAAAATTGTCAGTACGTATCTAACCCAAAAAATCTGGTGGTCTACTAAAGGACTTTTGGTCAATCTGCCTATCTTGGTTCTGTAGTTGCTTCAATTCATGGAAGGCCACAAGCGTCTATCGCTGCTATTTTCCGGCAATCTGCCGGCTATGTTTTAAAATTAACTAAATTGTCTCAAATTCCTTTGGTAATGCCCCCTTGTTAAGGCAGGTTGAGTGATTGATACCCCAACCGCCGTTCATTTGAGAGCAGTTCGTTACGTATTAGTTTGATATGTTCATATTCAGTGTGAAGTCTGATAATTTTGAGATCAGTGAAAAATCTGCAACCCTTGATCAATCGAAAACAAGAAAAATCGCATGTACAGTTATTTTTTCAACAAGAGAACTAGATAATTCCGCTTGTTTGGTTTCTAAAAATTAATTAGTTGAGTCGAAAAACTTGTTATTACTTCCTTCGTGGTTAAATTGTTTCCCACAGGATTAATTCATTAATCTGAGATGGAAAATTTGTCAAAAATATGCTAATTGCATTCATTGGAATTGCCATTAATTTCAAGTAATTTTTCTTGGACATTTTTGGAGTTTGTTTCCTAAACATCAGGTCTACCATTTGCACTTTATAGATCAAGTAGCTGCTGGGTGAAACGATTTTTGAGAAAAATAAAAGGAATTGTAAAATGAAGTTCAAATCGTTAGTGAACGCAGTTTCTTGCGTTAGTGAAGTGTCAACTTTTCTAGTGTAGGATTGAATTCTATGCATTTTGGAAAGTTGCATTTGCCGTCGACATGCTTTTTGTAGCAATGAGAATTTTTCTTGCGTCACCTAAATCGCTCTTTTTCAGAAATTAAGTTTGTTGCTAGTACGAAGACGATTGCTACAAAAGATAGTGTAAGGCCATACTACCCGAGTCGGCAATGATTTTATCTAGCGCGATGGAGATCACGAGTTTGAACCCTTCCCTAGTCGACTCACTTTTATTGGGAGCGAAGAGGCGCTTTAATACCGCAAGTTTCACAAAAAGAGCAATATCA